>NW_024470598.1:37500-201368 GCF_017639515.1 Carcharodon carcharias | reverse complement strand
TGTGTAGTTTGTATTGGGTAGTGCGTACTTTGTAGTGAGTAGTGTGTAGTTTGTAGTGTGTAATGTGTAGTTTGTAGTGAGTAGTGTGTAGTTTGTAGTGTGTAGTGTGTAGTTTGAAGAGTGTAATGTGTAGTTTGTAGTGAGTAGTGTCTAGTTTGTAGTGAGTAGTGTGTGGTTTGTAGTGTGTAGTGTGTAGTTTGTAGTGAGTACTGTTAGGTTGTAGTGAGTAATTTGTAGTTTGTAGTGTGTAGTGTGTAGTTTGTAGTGTGTAGTGCGTAGTTTGTAGTGAGTAGTGTGTAGTTTGTAGTTTGTAGTGGGTAGTTTGTAGTGAGTAGTGTGTAGTTTGTAGTGTGTAATGTGTAGTTTGTAGTGTGTAGTTTGTAGTTTGTAGTGTGTAGTTTGAAGTGAGTAGTGTGTAGTTTGTAGTTTGTAGTGTGTAGTTTGAAGAGTGTAATGTGTAGTTTGTAGTGAGTAGTGTGTAGTTTGTAGTGAGTAGTGTGTAGTTTGTAGTGTATAGTGTGTAGTTTGTAGTGAGTACTGTTAGGTTGTAGTGAGTAATTTGTAGTTTGTAGTGTGTAGTGTGTAGTTTGTAGTGTGTAGTGCGTAGTTTGTAGTGAGTAGTGTGTAGTTTGTAGTTTGTAGTGGGTAGTTTGTAGTGAGTAGTGTGTAGTTTGTAGTGTGTAATGTGTAGTTTGTAGTGTGTAGTTTGTAGTTTGTAGTGTGTAGTTTGAAGTGAGTAGTGTGTAGTTTGTAGTTTGTAGTGTGCAGTTTGTATCGTGTAGAGTGTAGTTTGAAGTGTGTAGTGTTTAGTTTGTAGTGAGTAGTGTGTAGTTTGTAGTGAGTAGTGTTTAGTTGGTATTGTGTAGTGTGTAGTTTGTAGAGTGTAGTGTGTAGTTTGAAGTGTGTAATGTTTAGCTTGTAGTGTGTAGTGTTTAGTTTGTAGTGAGTAGTGTGAAGTTTGTAGTGTGTAATGTGTAGTTTGTAGTGTGTAGTGTGTAGTTTGTAGTGTGTAGTGTGTAGTTTGTAGTGAGTAATGTGTAGTTTGTAGTGTGTAGTTTGTAGTGAGTAGTGTGTAGGTTGTAGTGAGTAGTGTGTAGTTTGTAGTGAGTAATGTGTAGATTGTAGTGTGTAGTTTGTAGTGAGTAGTGTGTAGTTTGTATTGAGTAGTGTATAGTTTGTAGTTTTAAGTGTGTAGTTTGTTGTGACTAGTGTGTAGTTTGTATTGTGTAGTGTGTAGATTGTAGTGAGTAGTATGTAGTTTGTTTTGAGTAGTGTGTAGTTTGTAGTGAGTAGTGTGTAGTTTGTGGTGAGCAGTGTGTAGTTTGTAGTGTGTAGTGTGTAGTGTTTATTTTGAAGTGTGTAATGTGTAGTTTGTAGTGTGTAGTGTGTAGTTTGTAGTGTGTAGTGTGTAGTGTGTAATTTGAACTGTGTAATGTGCAGTTTGTAGTGTGTAGTGTGTAGTTTGTGGTGAGAAGTGTTTAGTTTGTAATGAGTAATGTATAGTTTGTAGTGTGTAGTTTGTAGTGTGTAGTGTGTAGATGGAAGTGAGTAGTGTGTAGTTTGTAGTGTGTAGTTTGTACTGAGTAGTGTGTAGTTTGTAGTGAGTAGTGTGTATTTGGTAGTGAATAGTGTGTAAATTGTATTGTGTAGTGTATAGTGTGTAGTTTGAAGTGTGTAATGTGTAATGTGCAGTTTGTACTGTGTAGTGTGTAGTTTGTAGTGAGTAGTGTGTAGTTTGTAGTGAGTAATGTGTAGTTTGTAGTGTCTAGTTTGTAGTGAGTAGTGTGTAGTTTGTAGTGAGTAGTGTGTAGTTTGTAGTGAGTAATGTGTAGATTGTAGTGTGTAGTTTGTAGGCAGTAGTGTGTAGTTTGTAGTGAGTAGTGTATAGTTTGTGGTGTGTAGTGTGTTGTTTGTAGTGAGTAGTGTGTAGTTTTTAGTGTGTACTTTTTAGTTTGTAGTGAGTAGTGTGTAGTTTGTAGTGAGTAGTGTGTAGTTTGTAGTGAGTAGTGTTTAGTTTGTAATTTGTAGAGTGTAGTTTGTAGTGAGTTGTGTGTAGTTTGTAGTGTGTATTTTGTAGTGAGTAGTGTGTAGTTTGTAGTGAGTAATGTGTAGTATGTAGTGTGTAGTTTGTAGTGAGTAGTGTGTAGTTAGTAGTGAGTAGTGTGTAGATTATAGTGAGTAGTGTGTAGGTTGAAGTGTGTAGCGTGTAGTTTGTAGTGAGTAGTGTGTAGTTTGTAGTGTGTAGTGCTTAGTTTGTAGTGAGTAGTGTGTAGTGAGTAATGTGTAGTTTGTAGTGTGTAATTTGTAGTTTGTAGTGAGTAGTGTGTAGTTTGTAGTGTGTAGTGTGTAGTTTGTAGAGTGTAATGTGTAGTTTGTAGTGAGTAGTGTGTAGTTTGTAGTGAGTAGTGTGTAGTTTGAAGTTTTTAGCGTGTAGTTTGTAGTCAGTACTGTTAGTTTGTAGTGAGTAATGTGTAGCTTGTAGTTTGTAGTGTGTAGTTTGTAGTGTGTAGTGCGTAGTTTGTAGTCAGTAGTGTGTAGTTTGTAGTGTGTAGTTTGTAGTGAGTAGTGTGTAGTTTGTAGTGTGTAATGTGTTGTTTGTAGTCTGCAGTTTGTAGTTTGTAGTGTGTAGTTTGTAGTGAGTAGTGTGTAGTTTGTAGTGTGTAGTGTGTTGTTTGTATTGTGTAGAGTGTAGTTTGAAGTGTGTAATGTTTAGCTTGTAGTCTGTAGTGTGTAGTTTGTAGTGAGTAGCGTGTATTTTGTAGTGATTAATGTGTAGTTTGTAGTGTGTAGTGTGTAGTTTGTAGTGTGTAGTGTGTAGTTTGTAGTGAGTAATATGTAGTTTGTAGTATGTAGTTTGTAAAGAGTAGTGTGTAGGTTGTAGTGAGTAGTGTGTAGTTTGTAGTGAGTAATGTGTAGATTGTAGTGTGTAGTTTGTAGTGAGTAGTGTGTAGTTGGTATTGTGTAGTGTGTAGTTTGAAGTGTGTAATGTTTAGCTTGTAGTGTGTAGTGTGTAGTTTGTAGTGAGTAGTGTGTAGTTTGTAGTGAGTAATGTGTAGTTTGCAGTGTGTAGTGTGTAGTTTGTAGTGTGTAGTGTGTAGTTTGTAGTGAGTAATATGTAGTTTGTAGTGTGTAGTTTGTAGTGAGTAGTGTGTAGGTTGTAGTGAGTAGTGTGTAGTTTGTAGTGAGTAATTTGTAGATTGTAGTGTGTAGTTTGTATTGAGTAGTGTGTAGTTTGTATTGAGTAGTGTATAGTTTGTAGTGTGTAGTGTGTAGTTTGTTGTGACTAGTGTGTAGTTTGTAGTGTGTAGTGTGTAGATTGTAGTGAGTAGTAAGTAGCTTGTAGTGAGTAGTGTGTAGTTTGTAGTGAGTAGTGTGTAGTTTGTGGTGAGTAGTGTGTAGTTTGCAGTGTGTAGTGTGTATTTTGAAGTGTGTAATGTGTAGTTTGTAGTGTGTAGTGTGTAGTTTGTAGTTTGTAGTGTGTAGTGTTTAGTTTGAACTGTGTAATGTGCAGTTTGTAGTGTGTAGTGTGTAGTTTGTGGTGAGAAGTGTTTAGTTTGTAGTGAGTAATGTATAGTTTGTAGTGTGTAGAATGTAGTGTGTAGTGTGTAATTTGTAGTGAGTAGTGTGTAATTTGTAGTGAGTAATGTGTAGATTGTAGTGTGTAGTTTGTAGTGAGTAGTGTGTAGTTTGTAGTTTGTAGTGTGTAGTTTGTAGTGAGTAGTGTGTAGTTTGTAGTGTGTAATGTGTAGTTTGTAGTGTGTAGTTTGTAGTGTGTAGTTTGTAGTGAGTAGTGTGTAGTTTGTAGTTTGTAGTGTGTAGTTTGTATTGTGTAGAGTGTAGTTTGAAGTGTGTAGTGTTTAGTTTGTAGTGAGTAGTGTGTAGTTTGTAGTGAGTAGTGTGTAGTTGGTATTGTGAAGTGTGTAGTTTGTAGAGTGTAGTGTGTAGTTTGAAGTGTGTAATGTTTAGCTTGTAGTTTGTAGTGTGTAGTTTGTAGTGAGTAGTGTGTAGTTTTTAGTGAGTAATGTGTAGTTTGTAGTGTGTAGTGTGTAGTTTGTAGTGTGTAGTGTGTAGTGTGTAGTGTGTAATGTGTAGTTTGTAGTGTGTAGTTTTTAGTGAGTAGTGTGTAGGTTGTAGTGAGTAGTGTGTAGTTTGTAGTGAGTAATGTGTAGATTGTAGTGTGTAGTTTGTAGTGAGTAGTGTGTAGTTTGTATTGAGTAGTGTATAGTTTGTAGTTTGAAGTGTGTAGTTTGTTGTGACTAGTGTGTAGTTTGTATTGTGTAGTGTGTAGATTGTAGTGAGTAGTATGTAGTTTGTTTTGAGTAGTGTGTAGTTTGTAGTGAGTAGTGTGTAGTTTGTGGTGAGTAGAGTGTATGTTTGTAGTGTGTAGTGTGTAGTGTGTATTTTGAAGTGTGTAATGTGTAGTTTGTAGTGTGTAGTGTGTAGTTTGTAGTGTGTAGTGTGCAGTTTGAACTGTGTAATGTGCAGTTTGTAGTGTGTAGTGTGTAGTTTGTGGTGAGAAGTGTTTAGTTTGTAATGAGTATTGTATAGTTTGTAGTGTGTAGTTTGTAATGTGTAGTGTGTAGTTTGTAGTGAGTAGTGTGTAGTTTGTAGTGAATAGTGTGTAAATTGTAGTGTGTAGTGTATAGTGTGTAGTTTGAAGTGTGTAATGTGTAGTTTGTAGTTTGTAGTGTGTAGAGCGTAGGTTGAAGTGTGTAATGTGCAGTTTGTAGTATGTAGTGTGTAGTTTGTAGTGAGTAGTGTGTAGTTTGTAGTGAGTAATGTGTAGTTTGTAGTGTGTAGTTTGTAGTGAGTAGTGTGTAGTTTGTAGTGAGTAGTGTGTAGTTTGTAGTGAGTAATGCGTAGATTGTAGTGTGTAGTTTGTAGTCAGTAGTGTGTAGTTTGTAGTGAGTAGTGTATAGTTTGTAGTGTGTAGTGTGTTGTTTGTAGTGAGGAGTGTGTAGTTTTTAGTGTGTACTTTTTAGTTTGTAGTGAGTAGTGTGTAGTTTGTAATTTGTAGAGTGTAGTTTGTAGTGAGTAGTGTGTAGTTTGTAGTGTGTATTTTGTAGTGAGTAGTGTGTAGTTTTTAGTGAGTAATGTGTAGTTTGTAGTGTGTAGCTTGTAGTGAGTAGTGTGTAGTTAGTAGTGAGTAGTGTGTAGTTTGTAGTGAGTAGTGTGTAGTTTGTAGTGTGTAGTGCTTAGTTTGTAGTGAGTAGTGTGTAGTTTGTAGTGTGTAGTGTGTAGTTTGTAGTGAGTAGTGTGTAGTTTGTAGTGAGTAGTGTGTTGTTTGTAGTGTGTAGTGTGTTGTTTGTAGTCAGTACTGTTAGGTTGTAGTGAGTAATGTGTAGTTTGTAGTGTGTAGTGTGTAGTTTGTAGTGTGTAGTGTTTAGTATGTAGTGAGTAGTGTGTAGTTTGTAGTGAATAGTGTGTAAATTGTAGTGTGTAGTGTATAGTGTGTAGTTTGAAGTGTGTAATGTGTAGTTTGTAGTTTGTAGTGTGTAGAGCGTAGGTTGAAGTGTGTAATGTGCAGTTTGTAGTATGTAGTGTGTAGTTTGTAGTGAGTAGTGTGTAGTTTGTAGTGAGTAATGTGTAGTTTGTAGTGTGTAGTTTGTAGTGAGTAGTGTGTAGTTTGTAGTGAGTAGTGTGTAGTTTGTAGTGAGTAATGCGTAGATTGTAGTGTGTAGTTTGTAGTCAGTAGTGTGTAGTTTGTAGTGAGTAGTGTATAGTTTGTAGTGTGTAGTGTGTTGTTTGTAGTGAGGAGTGTGTAGTTTTTAGTGTGTACTTTTTAGTTTGTAGTGAGTAGTGTGTAGTTTGTAATTTGTAGAGTGTAGTTTGTAGTGAGTAGTGTGTAGTTTGTAGTGTGTATTTTGTAGTGAGTAGTGTGTAGTTTTTAGTGAGTAATGTGTAGTTTGTAGTGTGTAGCTTGTAGTGAGTAGTGTGTAGTTAGTAGTGAGTAGTGTGTAGTTTGTAGTGAGTAGTGTGTAGTTTGTAGTGTGTAGTGCTTAGTTTGTAGTGAGTAGTGTGTAGTTTGTAGTGTGTAGTGTGTAGTTTGTAGTGAGTAGTGTGTAGTTTGTAGTGAGTAGTGTGTTGTTTGTAGTGTGTAGTGTGTTGTTTGTAGTCAGTACTGTTAGGTTGTAGTGAGTAATGTGTAGTTTGTAGTGTGTAGTGTGTAGTTTGTAGTGTGTAGTGCGTAGTTTGTAGTGAGTAGTGTGTAGTTTGTAGTTTGTAGAGTGTAGTTTGTAGTGAGTAGTGTGTAGTTTGTAGTGTGTATTTTGTAGTGAGTAGTGTGTAGTTTGTAGTGAGTAATGTGTAGTTTGTAGTGTGTAGCTTGTAGTGAGTAGTGTGTAGTTAGTAGTGAGTAGTGTGTAGTTTGTAGTGAGTAGTGTGTAGTTTGTAGTGTGTAGTGCTTAGTTTGTAGTGAGTAGTGTGTAGTTTGTAGTGTGTAGTGTGTAGTTTGTAGAGTGTAATGTGTAGTTTGTAGTGAGTAGTGTGTAGTTTGTAGTGAGTAGTGTGTAGTTTGTAGTGTGTATTGTGTTGTTTGTAGTCAGTACTGTTAGGTTGTAGTGAGTAATGTGTAGTTTGTAGTGTGTAGTGTGTAGTTTGTAGTGTGTAGTGCGTAGTTTGTAGTTAGTAGTGTGTAGTTTGTAGTTTGTAGTGTGTAGTTTGTATTGAGTAGTGTGTAGTTTGTAGTGTGTCATGTGTAGTTTGTAGTGTGCAGTTTGTAGTTTGTAGTGTGTAGTTTGTAAAGAGTAGTGTGTAGTTTGTAGTGTGTAATGTGTAGTTTCTATTGTGTAGAGTGTAGTTTGAAGTGTGTAGTGTTTAGTTTGTAATGAGTAGTGTGTAGTTTGTAGTGAGTAGTGTGTAGTTGGTATTGTGTAGTGTGTAGTTTGAAGTGTGTAATGTTTAGCTTGTAGTGTGTAGTGTGTAGTTTGTAGTGAGTAGTGTGTAGTTTGAAGTGAGTAATGTGTAGTTTGTAGTGTGTAGTGTGTAGTTTGTAGTGTGTAGTGTGTAGTTTGTACTGACTAATATGTAGTTTGTAGTGTGTAGTTTGTAGTGAGTAGTGTGTAGTTGGTATTGTGTAGTGTGTAGTTTGAAGTGTGTAATGTTTAGCTTGTAGTGTGTAGTGAGTAGTGTGTAGTTTGTAGTGAGTAATGTGTAGTTTGTAGTGTGTAGTGTGTAGTTTGTAGTGCGTAGTGTGTAGTTTGTACTGACTAATATGTAGTTTGTAGTGTGTAGTTTGTAGTGAGTAGTGTGTAGGTTATAGTGAGTAGTGTGTAGTTTGTAGTGAGTAGTGTGCAGTTTGTATTGAGTAGTGTATAGTTTGTAGTGTGTAGTGTGTAGTTTGTTGTGACTAGTGTGTAGTTTGTAGTGTGTAGTGTGTAGTTTGTAGTGAGTAGTATGTAGCTTGTAGTGAGTAGTGTGTAGTTTGTAGTGAGTAGTGTGTAGTTTGTGGTGAGTAGTGTGTAGTTTGTAGTGTGTTGTGTGTATTTTGAAGTGTGTAATGTGTAGTTTGTAGTGTTTGGTGTGTAGTATGTAGTGTGTAGTGTGTAGTGTTTAGTTTGAACTGTGTAATGTGCAGTTTGTAGTGTGTAGTGTGTAGTTTGTGGTGAGAAGTGTTTAGTTTGTAGTGAATAATGTATAGTTTGTAATGTGTAGAATGTAGTGTGTAGTGTGTAATTTGTAGTGAGTAGTGTGTAGTTTGTAGTGAGTAATGTGTAGATTGTAGTGTGTAGTTTGTAGTGTGTAGTGTGTAGTTTGTAGTTTGTAGTGCTTAGTTTGTAGTGAGTAGTGTGTAGTTTGTAGTGAGTAATGTGTAGTTTGTACTGTGTAATGTGTAGTTTGTAGTGAGTAGTGTGTAGTTTGTAGTGTGTAGTGTGTAGTTTGTAGAGTTTAATGTGTAGTTTGTAGTGAGTAGTGTGTAGTTTGTAGTGAGTAGTGTGTACTTTGTAGTGTGTAGTGTGTAGTTTGTAGTCAGTACTGTTAGGTTGTAGTGAGTAGTGTGGAGTTTGTAGTGTGTAGTGTGTAGTTGGTATTGTGTAGTGTGTAGTTTGTAGAGTGTAGTGTGTAGTTTGAAGTGTGTAATGTTTAGCTTGTAGTTTGTAGTGTGTAGTTTTTAGTGAGTAGTGTGTAGTTTTTAGTGAGTAATGTGTAGTGTGTAGTGTGTAGTTTGTAGTGTGTAGTGTGTAGTGTGTAGTGTGTAATGTGTAGTTTGTAGTGTGTAGTTTTTAGTGAGTAGTGTGTAGGTTGTAGTGAGTAGTGTGTAGTTTGTAGTGAGTAGTGTGTAGTTGGTATTGTGAAGTGTGTAGTTTGTAGAGTGTAGTTTGTATTGAGTAGTGTATAGTTTGTAGTTTGAAGTGTGTAGTTTGTTGTGACTAGTGTGTAGTTTGTATTGTGTAGTGTGTAGATTGTAGTGATTAGTATGTAGTTTGTTTTGAGTAGTGTGTAGTTTGTAGTGAGTAGTGTGTAGTTTGTGGTGAGTAGAGTGTATGTTTGTAGTGTGTAGTGTGTAGTGTGTATTTTGAAGTGTGTAATGTGTAGTTTGTAGTGTGTAGTGTGTAGTTTGTAGTGTGTAGTGTGCAGTTTGAACTGTGTAATGTGCAGTTTGTAGTGTGTAGTGTGTAGTTTGTGGTGAGAAGTGTTTAGTTTGTAATGAGTAATGTATAGTTTGTAGTGTGTAGTTTGTAATGTGTAGTGTGTAGTTTGTAGTGAGTAGTGTGTAGTTTGTAGTGTTTAGTTTGTAGTGAGTAGTGTGTAGTATGTAGTGAGTAGTGTGTAGTTTGTAGTGAATAGTGTGTAAATTGTAGTGTGTAGTGTATAGTGTGTAGTTTGAAGTGTGTAATGTGCAGTTTGTAGTATGTAGTGTGTAGTTTGTAGTGAGTAGTGTGTAGTTTGTAGTGAGTAATGTGTAGTTTGTAGTGTGTAGTTTGTAGTGAGTAGTGTGTAGTTTGTAGTGAGTAGTGTGTAGTTTGTAGTGAGTAATGCGTAGATTGTAGTGTGTAGTTTGTAGTCAGTAGTGTGTAGTTTGTAGTGAGTAGTGTATAGTTTGTAGTGTGTAGTGTGTTGTTTGTAGTGAGTAGTGTGTAGTTTTTAGTGTGTACTTTTTAGTTTGTAGTGAGTAGTGTGTAGTTTGTAATTTGTAGAGTGTAGTTTGTAGTGAGTAGTGTGTAGTTTGTAGTGTGTATTTTGTAGTGAGTAGTGTGTAGTTTGTAGTGAGTAATGTGTAGTTTGTAGTGTGTAGCTTGTAGCGAGTAGTGTGTAGTTAGTAGTGAGTAGTGTGTAGTTTGTAGTGAGTAGTGTGTAGTTTGTAGTGTGTAGTGCTTAGTTTGTAGTGAGTAGTGTGTAGTTTGTAGTGTGTAGTGTGTAGTTTGTAGAGTGTAATGTGTAGTTTGTAGTGAGTAGTGTGTAGTTTGTAGTGAGTAGTGTGTAGTTTGTAGTGTGTAGTGTGTTGTTTGTAGTCAGTACTGTTAGGTTGTAGTGAGTAATGTGTAGTTTGTAGTGTGTAGTGTGTAGTTTGTAGCGTGTAGTGCGTAGTTTGTAGTGAGTAGTGTGTAGTTTGTAGTTTGTAGTGTGTAGTTTGTATTGAGTAGTGTGTAGTTTGTAGTGTGTCATGTGTAGTTTGTAGTGTGCAGTTTGTAGTTTGTAGTGTGTAGTTTGTAAAGAGTAGTGTGTAGTTTGTAGTGTGTAGTGTGTAGTTTGTATTGTGTAGAGTGTAGTTTGAATTGTGTAGTGTTTAGTTTGTAAAGAGTAGTGTGTAGTTTGTAGTGAGTAGTGTGTAGTTGGTATTGTGTAGTGTGTAGTTTGAAGTGTGTAATGTTTAGCTTGTAGTGTGTAGTGTGTAGTTTGTAGTGAGTAGTGTGTAGTTTGAAGTGAGTAATGTGTAGTTTGTAGTGTGTAGTGTGTAGTTTGTAGTGTGTAGTGTGTAGTTTGTACTGACTAATATGTAGTTTGTAGTGTGTAGTTTGTAGTGAGTAGTGTGTAGTTGGTATTGTGTAGTGTGTAGTTTGAAGTGTGTAATGTTTAGCTTGTAGTGTGTAGTGTGTAGTGAGTAGTGTGTAGTTTGTAGTGAGTAATGTGTAGTTTGTAGTGTGTAGTGTGTAGTTTGTAGTGTGTAGTGTGTAGTTTGTACTGACTAATATGTGGTTTGTAGTGTGTAGTTTGTACTGAGTAGTGTGTAGGTTATAGTGACTAGTGTGTAGTTTGTAGTGAGTAGTGTGTAGTTTGTATTGAGTAGTGTATAGTTTGTAGTGTGTAGTGTGTAGTTTGTTGTGACTAGTGTGTAGTTTGTAGTGTGTAGTGTGTAGATTGTAGTGAGTAGTATGTAGCTTGTAGTGAGTAGTGTGTAGTTTGTAGTGAGTAGTGTGTAGTTTGTGGTGAGTAGTGTGTAGTTTGTAGTGTGTTGTGTGTATTTTGAAGTGTGTAATGTGTAGTTTGTAGTGTGTAGTGTGTAGTATGTAGTGTGTAGTGTGTAGTGTTTAGTTTGAACGGTGTAATGTGCAGTTTGTAGTGTGTAGTGTGTAGTTTGTGGTGAGAAGTGTTTAGTTTGTAGTGAATAATGTATAGTTTGTAATGTGTAGAATGTAGTGTGTAGTGTGTAATTTGTAGTGAGTAGTGTGTAGTTTGTAGTGAGTAATGTGTAGATTGTAGTGTGTAGTTTGTAGTGTGTAGTTTGTAGTTTGTAGTGCTTAGTTTGTAGTGAGTAGTGTGTAGTTTGTAGTGAGTAATGTGTAGTTTGTACTGTGTAATGTGTAGTTTGTAGTGAGTAGTGTGTAGTTTGTAGTGTGTAGTGTGTAGTTTGTAGAGTTTAATGTGCAGTTTGTAGTGAGTAGTGTGTAGTTTGTAGTGAGTAGTGTGTACTTTGTAGTGTGTAGTGTGTAGTTTGTAGTCAGTACTGTTAGGTTGTAGTGAGTAATGTGTAGTTTGTAGTGTGTAGTGTGTAGTTTGTAGTGTGTAGTGCCTAGTTTGTAGTGAGTAGTGTGTAGTTTGTAGTTTGTAGTGTGTAGTTTGTATTGAGTAGTGTGTAGTTTGTAGTGTGTAATGTGTAGTTTGTAGTGTGCAGTTTGTAGTTTGTAATGTGTAGTTTGTAAAGAGTAGTGTGTAGTTTGTAGTGTGTAGTGTGCAGTTTGTATTGTGTAGAGTGTAGTTTGAAGTGTGTAGTGTTTAGTTTGTAGTGAGTAGTGTGTAGTTTGTAGTGAGTAGTGTGTAGTTGGTATTGTGTAGTGTGTAGTTTGAAGTGTGTAATGTTTAGCTTGTAGTGTGTAGTGTGTAGTTTGTAGTGAGTAGTGTGTAGTTTGTAGTGAGTAATGTGTAGTTTGTAGTGTGTAGTGTTTAGTTTGTAGTGTGTAGTGTGTATTTTGTACTGACTAATATGTAGTTTGTAGTGTGTAGTTTGTAGTGAGTAGTGTGTAGGTTGTAGTGAGTAGTGTGTAGTTTGTAGTGAGTAATGTGTAGATTGTCGTGTGTAGTTTGTAGTGAGTAGTGTGTAGTTTGTATTGAGTAGTGTATAGTTTGTAGTGTGTAGTGTGTAGTTTGTTGTGACTAGTGTGTAGTTTGTAGTGTGTAGTGTGTAGATTGTAGTGAGTAGTATGTAGCTTGTAGTGAGTAGTGTGTAGTTTGTAGTGAGTAATGTGTAGTTTGTGTTGAGTAGTGTGTAGTTTGTAGTGTGTTGTGTATATTTTGGAGTGTGTAATGTGTAGTTTGTAGTGTGTAGTGTGTAGTTTGTAGTGTGTAGTGTGTAGTGTTTAGTTTGAACTGTGTAATGTGCAGTTTGTAGTGTGTAGTGTGTAGTTTGTGGTGAGAAGTGTTTATTTTGTAGTGAATAATGTATAGTTTGTAATGTGTAGAATGTAGTGTGTAGTGTGTAATTTGTAGTGAGTAGTGTGTAGTTTGTAGTGAGTAATGTGTAGATTGTAGTGTGTAGTTTGTAGTGTGTAGTGTGTAGTTTGTAGTTTGTAATGTGTATTTTGTAGTTAGTAGTGTGTAGTTTGTAGTGAGTAGTGTGAAGTTTGTAGTGTGTAGTTTGTAGTGAGTAGTGTGTAGTTGGAAGTGAGTAATGTGTAGTTTGTAGTGTGTAGTTTGTAGTTTGTAGTGAGTAGTGTGTAGTTTGTAGTGAGTAATGTGTAGTTTGTAGTGAGTAATGTGTATTTTGTAGTGAGTAATGTGTAGTTTGTAGTGTGTAGTGTGTAGTTTGTGGTGCATAATGTGTAGCTTGTAGTGTTTAGAATGTAGTGTGTAGTTAGTAGTTTGTAGTGCGTAATGTGTAGTTTGTAGTGTTTAGAATGTTGTGTGTAGTTTGTAGTTTTTAGGGTTTAGAATGTAGTGTGTAGTGTGTAGTGTTTAGAATGTAGTGTGAAGATTGTAGTTTTCAGTGTTTAGAATGTATTGTGCAGTTAGTAGTTTGTAATGTGTAAAGTGTAGTTTGTAATGTTTAGAATGTAGTGTGTAGTGTGTAGTGTTTAGAATGTAGTGTGAAGATTGTAGTTTTCAGTGTTTAGAATGTATTGTGCAGTTAGTAGTTTGTAATGTGTAATGTGTAGTTTGTAATGTTTAGAATGTAGTGTGTAGTGTTTAGAATGTAGTGTGTAGTTTTTAGTGTTTAGAATGTAGTGTGTAGTGTGTAGTTTGTAGTGTTTAGAATGTAGTGTATAGTTTGTAGTTTGTAGCGTTTAGAATGTCGTGTATAGTTTGTAGTCTTTAGAATGTAGTGTATAGTTTGTAGTGTAGACTGTAGTTTGTAGTGAGAAGTGTGTAGTTTATAGTGTGTATTTTGTAGTGAGTAGTGTGTTTTTTGTAGTGAGTAATGTGTAGTTAGTAGAGAGTAGTGTGTAGTTTGTAGTGAGTAGTTTGTAGTTTGTAGTGTGTAGTGTGTAGTTTGTAGTGAGTAGTGTGTAGTTTGTAGTGTGTAGTGTGTAGTTTGTAGTCAGCAGTGTGTAGTGTGTAGTGAGTAATGTGTAGTTTGTAGTGTGTAATGTGTAGTTTGTAGTGAGTAGTGTGTAGTTTGGAGTTTGTAGTGTGTAGTTTGTAGAGTGTAATGTGTAGTTTGTAGTGAGTAGTGAGTAGTTTGTAGTGAGTAGTGTGTAGTTTGTAGTGTGTAGTGTGTAGTTTGTAGTGTGTACTGTTAGGTTGTGGTGAGTAATGTGTAGTTTGTTGTGTGTAGTGTGTAGTTTGTAGTGTGTAGTGTGTAGTTTGTAGTGTGTATTTTGTAGTGAGTAGTGTGTTTTTTGTAGTGAGTAATGTGTAGTTTGTAGTGTGTAGTTTGTAGTGAGTAGTGTGTAGTTCGTAGTGAGTAGTGTGTAGTTTGTAGTGTGTAGTGTATAGTGTGTAGTTTGAAGTGTGTAGTGTGTAGTTTTTAGTGAGTACTGTTAGGTTGTAGTGAGTAAAGTGTAGTTTGTTGTGTGTAGTGTGTAGTTTGTAGTGTGTAGTGTGTAGTTTGTAATGTGTATTTTTTAGTGAGTAGTGTGTTTTTTGTAGTGAGTAATGTGTAGTTTGTAGTGTTTATTTTGTAGTGAGTAGTGTGTAGTTTTTAGTGAGTAATGTGTAGTTTGTAGTGTGTAGTTTGTAGTGAGTAGTTCGTAGTTTGTAGTTTGTAGTGTGTAGTTGGTAGTGAGTAGTGTGTAGTTTGTAGTGTGTAATGTGTAGTTTGTAGTCTGTAGTGTGTAGTTTGTAGTTTGTAGTGTGTAGTTTGTAGTGAGTAGTTTGTAGTGTGTAGTGTGTAGTTTGTAGTGTGTAGTGTGTAGTTTGAAGTGTGTAATGTGCAGTTTGTAGTGTGTAGTGTGTAGTATGTAGTGAGTAGTGTGTAGTTTGTAGTGAGTAATGTGTAGTTTGTAGTGTGTAGTGTGCAGTTTGTAGTGTGTAGTTTGTAGTGACTAGTGTGTAGTTTGTAGTGTGTAGTGTGTAGTTTGAAGTGTGTAATGAGTAGTTTGTAGTGTGTAGTTTGTAGTGAGTAGTGTGTAATTTGTACTGAGTAGTGTGTAGTTTGTAGTGAGTAGTGTGTAGTTCGTAGTGAGTAGTGTTTAGTTTGTAGTGTGTAGTGTATAGTGTGTAGTTTGAAGTGTGTAATGTGTAGTTTGTAGTGTGTAGTGTGTAGTTTGTAGTTTGTAGTGTGTAGAGTGTAGTTTGAAGTGTGTAATGTGTAGTTTGTAGTGTGTAGTGTGTAGTTTGTAGTGAGTAGTGTGTAGTTTGTAATGAGTAATGTGTAGTTTGTAGTGTGTAGTTTGTAGTGAGTAGTGTGTAGTTTGTAATGAGTAATGTGTAGTTTGTAGTGTGTAGTTTGTAGTGAGTAGTGTGTAGCTTGTAGTGAGTAGTGTGTAGTTTGTAGTGTGTAGTGTGTATTTTGTAGTGAGTAGTGTGTAGCTGGAGTGTGTAGTGCTTAGTTTGTAGTGAGTAGTGTGTAGTTTGTAGTGTGTAGTGTGTAGTTTGTAGTGAGTAGTGTGTAGTTTGTAGTGAGTAGTGTGTAGTTTGTAGTGTGTAGTGTGTTGTTTGTAGTCAGTACTGTTAGGTTGTAGTGAGTAATGTGTAGTTTGTAGTGTGTAGTGTGTAGTTTGTAGTGTGTAGTGCGTAGTTTGTAGTGAGTAGTGTGTAGTTTGTAGTTTGTAGAGTGTAGTTTGTAGTGAGTAGTGTGTAGTTTGTAGTGTGTATTTTGTAGTGAGTAGTGTGTAGTTTGTAGTGAGTAATGTGTAGTTTGTAGTGTGTAGCTTGTAGTGAGTAGTGTATAGTTAGTAGTGAGTAGTGTGTAGTTTGTAGTGAGTAGTGTGTAGTTTGTAGCGTGTAGTGCTTAGTTTGTAGTGAGTAGTGTGTAGTTTGTAGTGTGTAGTGTGTAGTTTGTAGAGTGTAATGTGTAGTTTGTAGTGAGTAGTGTGTAGTTTGTAGTGAGTAGTGTGTAGTTTGTAGTGTGTATTGTGTTGTTTGTAGTCAGTACTGTTAGGTTGTAGTGAGTAATGTGTAGTTTGTAGTGTGTAGTGTGTAGTTTGTAGTGTGTAGTGCGTAGTTTGTAGTTAGTAGTGTGTAGTTTGTAGTTTGTAGTGTGTAGTTTGTATTGAGTAGTGTGTAGTTTGTAGTGTGTCATGTGTAGTTTGTAGTGTGCAGTTTGTAGTTTGTAGTGTGTAGTTTGTAAAGAGTAGTGTGTAGTTTGTAGTGTGTAGTGTGTAGTTTGTATTGTGTAGAGTGTAGTTTGAAGTGTGTAGTGTTTAGTTTGTAATGAGTAGTGTGTAGTTTGTAGTGAGTAGTGTGTAGTTGGTATTGTGTAGTGTGTAGTTTGAAGTGTGTAATGTTTAGCTTGTAGTGTGTAGTGTGTAGTTTGTAGTGAGTAGTGTGTAGTTTGAAGTGAGTAATGTGTAGTTTGTAGTGTGTAGTGTGTAGTTTGTAGTGTGTAGTGTGTAGTTTGTACTGACTAATATGTAGTTTGTAGTGTGTAGTTTGTAGTGAGTAGTGTGTAGTTGGTATTGTGTAGTGTGTAGTTTGAAGTGTGTAATGTTTAGCTTGTAGTGTGTAGTGAGTAGTGTGTAGTTTGTAGTGAGTAATGTGTAGTTTGTAGTGTGTAGTGTGTAGTTTGTAGTGCGTAGTGTGTAGTTTGTACTGACTAATATGTAGTTTGTAGTGTGTAGTTTGTAGTGAGTAGTGTGTAGGTTATAGTGAGTAGTGTGTAGTTTGTAGTGAGTAGTGTGTAGTTTGTATTGAGTAGTGTATAGTTTGTAGTGTGTAGTGTGTAGTTTGTTGTGACTAGTGTGTAGTTTGTAGTGTGTAGTGTGTAGATTGTAGTGAGTAGTATGTAGCTTGTAGTGAGTAGTGTGTAGTTTGTAGTGAGTAGTGTGTAGTTTGTGGTGAGTAGTGTGTAGTTTGTAGTGTGTTGTGTGTATTTTGAAGTGTGTAATGTGTAGTTTGTAGTGTGTAGTGTGTAGTTTGTAGTTTGTAGTGTGTAGAGTGTAGTTTGAAGTGTGTAATGTGTAGTTTGTAGTGTGTAGTGTGTAGTTTGTAGTGAGTAGTGTGTAGTTTGCAATGAGTAATGTGTAGTTTGTAGTGTGTAGTTTGTAGTGAGTAGTGTGTAGTTTGTAATGAGTAATGTGTAGTTTGTAGTGTGTAGTTTGTAGTGAGTAGTGTGTAGCTTGTAGTGAGTAGTGTGTAGTTTGTAGTGTGTAGTGTGTATTTTGTAGTGAGTAGTGTGTAGTTTGTAGTGTGTAGTGCTTAGTTTGTAGTGAGTAGTGTGTAGTTTGTAGTGTGTAGTGTGTAGTTTGTAGTGAGTAGTGTGTAGTTTGTAGTGAGTAGTGTGTAGTTTGTAGTGTGTAGTGTGTTGTTTGTAGTCAGTACTGTTAGGTTGTAGTGAGTAATGTGTAGTTTGTAGTGTGTAGTGTGTAGTTTGTAGTGTGTAGTGCGTAGTTTGTAGTGAGTAGTGTGTAGTTTGTAGTTTGTAGAGTGTAGTTTGTAGTGAGTAGTGTGTAGTTTGTAGTGTGTATTTTGTAGTGAGTAGTGTGTAGTTTGTAGTGAGTAATGTGTAGTTTGTAGTGTGTAGATTGTAGTGAGTAGTGTGTAGTTAGTAGTGAGTAGTGTGTAGTTTGTAGTGAGTAGTGTGTAGTTTGTAGTGTGTAGTGCTTAGTTTGTAGTGAGTAGTGTGTAGTTTGTAGTGTGTAGTGTGTAGTTTGTAGAGTGTAATGTGTAGTTTGTAGTGAGTAGTGTGTAGTTTGTAGTGAGTAGTGTGTAGTTTGTAGTGTGTATTGTGTTGTTTGTAGTCAGTACTGTTAGGTTGTAGTGAGTAATGTGTAGTTTGTAGTGTGTAGTGTGTAGTTTGTAGCGTGTAGTGCGTAGTTTGTAGTTAGTAGTGTGTAGTTTGTAGTTTGTAGTGTGTAGTTTGTATTGAGTAGTGTGTAGTTTGTAGTGTGTCATGTGTAGTTTGTAGTGTGCAGTTTGTAGTTTGTAGTGTGTAGTTTGTAAAGAGTAGTGTGTAGTTTGTAGTGTGTAGTGTGTAGTTTGTATTGTGTAGACTGTAGTTTGAAGTGTGTAGTGTTTAGTTTGTAATGAGTAGTGTGTAGTTTGTAGTGAGTAGTGTGTAGTTGGTATTGTGTAGTGTGTAGTTTGAAGTGTGTAATGTTTAGCTTGTAGTGTGTAGTTTGTAGTGAGTAGTGTGTAGTTTGAAGTGAGTAATGTGTAGTTTGTAGTGTGTAGTGTGTAGTTTGTAGCGTGTAGTGTGTAGTTTGTACTGACTAATATGTAGTTTGTAGTGTGTAGTTTGTAGTGAGTAGTGTGTAGGTTATAGTGAGTAGTGTGTAGTTTGTAGTGAGTAGTGTGTAGTTTGTATTGAGTAGTGTATAGTTTGTAGTGTGTAGTGTGTAGTTTGTTGTGACTAGTGTGTAGTTTGTAGTGTGTAGTGTGTAGATTGTAGTGAGTAGTATGTAGCTTGTAGTGAGTAGTGTGTAGTTTGTAGTGAGTAGTGTGTAGTTTGTGGTGAGTAGTGTGTAGTTTGTAGTGTGTTGTGTGTATTTTGAAGTGTGTAATGTGTAGTTTGTAGTGTGTAGTGTGTAGTTTGTAGTTTGTAGTGTGTAGAGTGTAGTTTGAAGTGTGTAATGTGTAGTTTGTAGTGTGTAGTGTGTAGTTTGTAGTGAGTAGTGTGTAGTTTGTAATGAGTAATGTGTAGTTTGTAGTGTGTAGTTTGTAGTGAGTAGTGTGTAGTTTGTAATGAGTAATGTGTAGTTTGTAGTGTGTAGTTTGTAGTGAGTAGTGTGTAGCTTGTAGTGAGTAGTGTGTAGTTTGTAGTGTGTAGTGTGTATTTTGTAGTGAGTAGTGTGTAGTTTGTAGTGTGTAGTGCTTAGTTTGTAGTGAGTAGTGTGTAGTTTGTAGTGTGTAGTGTGTAGTTTGTAGTGAGTAGTGTGTAGTTTGTAGTGAGTAGTGTGTAGTTTGTAGTGTGTAGTGTGTTGTTTGTAGTCAGTACTGTTAGGTTGTAGTGAGTAATGTGTAGTTTGTAGTGTGTAGTGTGTAGTTTGTAGTGTGTAGTGCGTAGTTTGTAGTGAGTAGTGTGTAGTTTGTAGTTTGTAGAGTGTAGTTTGTAGTGAGTAGTGTGTAGTTTGTAGTGTGTATTTTGTAGTGAGTAGTGTGTAGTTTGTAGTGAGTAATGTGTAGTTTGTAGTGTGTAGCTTGTAGTGAGTAGTGTGTAGTTAGTAGTGAGTAGTGTGTAGTTTGTAGTGAGTAGTGTGTAGTTTGTAGTGTGTAGTGCTTAGTTTGTAGTGAGTAGTGTGTAGTTTGTAGTGTGTAGTGTGTAGTTTGTAGAGTGTAATGTGTAGTTTGTAGTGAGTAGTGTGTAGTTTGTAGTGAGTAGTGTGTAGTTTGTAGTGTGTATTGTGTTGTTTGTAGTCAGTACTGTTAGGTTGTAGTGAGTAATGTGTAGTTTGTAGTGTGTAGTGTGTAGTTTGTAGCGTGTAGTGCGTAGTTTGTAGTTAGTAGTGTGTAGTTTGTAGTTTGTAGTGTGTAGTTTGTATTGAGTAGTGTGTAGTTTGTAGTGTGTCATGTGTAGTTTGTAGTGTGCAGTTTGTAGTTTGTAGTGTGTAGTTTGTAAAGAGTAGTGTGTAGTTTGTAGTGTGTAGTGTGTAGTTTGTATTGTGTAGAGTGTAGTTTGAAGTGTGTAGTGTTTAGTTTGTAATGAGTAGTGTGTAGTTTGTAGTGAGTAGTGTGTAGTTGGTATTGTGTAGTGTGTAGTTTGAAGTGTGTAATGTTTAGCTTGTAGTGTGTAGTTTGTAGTGAGTAGTGTGTAGTTTGAAGTGAGTAATGTGTAGTTTGTAGTGTGTAGTGTGTAGTTTGTAGCGTGTAGTGTGTAGTTTGTACTGACTAATATGTAGTTTGTAGTGTGTAGTTTGTAGTGAGTAGTGTGTAGTTGGTATTGTGTAGTGTGTAGTTTGAAGTGTGTAATGTTTAGCTTGTAGTGTGTAGTGAGTAGTGTGTAGTTTGTAGTGAGTAATGTGTAGTTTGTAGTGTGTAGTGTGTAGTTTATAGTGCGTAGTGTGTAGTTTGTACTGACTAATATGTAGTTTGTAGTGTGTAGTTTGTAGTGAGTAGTGTGTAGGTTATAGTGAGTAGTGTGTAGTTTGTAGTGAGTAGTGTGTAGTTTGTATTGAGTAGTGTATAGTTTGTAGTGTGTAGTGTGTAGTTTGTTGTGACTAGTGTGTAGTTTGTAGTGTGTAGTGTGTAGATTGTAGTGAGTAGTATGTAGCTTGTAGTGAGTAGTGTGTAGTTTGTAGTGAGTAGTGTGTAGTTTGTGGTGAGTAGTGTGTAGTTTGTAGTGTGTTGTGTGTATTTTGAAGTGTGTAATGTGTAGTTTGTAGTGTGTAGTGTGTAGTATGTAGTGTGTGGTGTGTAGTGTTTAGTTTGAACTGTGTAATGTGCAGTTTGTAGTGTGTAGTGTGTAGTTTGTGGTGAGAAGTGTTTAGTTTGTAGTGAATAATGTATAGTTTGTAATGTGTAGAATGTAGTGTGTAGTGTGTAATTTGTAGTGAGTAGTGTGTAGTTTGTAGTGAGTAATGGGTAGATTGTAGTGTGTAGTTTGTAGTGTGTAGTGTGTAGTTTGTAGTTTGTAGTGCTTAGTTTGTAGTGAGTAGTGTGTAGTTTGTAGTGAGTAATGTGTAGTTTGTACTGTGTAATGTGTAGTTTGTAGTGTGTAGTGTGTAGTTTGTAGAGTTTAATGTGTAGTTTGTAGTGAGTAGTGTGTAGTTTGTAGTGAGTAGTGTGTAATTTGTAGTGTGTAGTGTGTAGTTTGTAGTCAGTACTGTTAGGTTGTAGAGAGTAGTGAAGAGTTTGTAGTGTGTAGTGTGTAGTTGTTATTGTGTAGTGTGTAGTTTGTAGAGTGTAGTGTGTAGTTTGAAGTGTGTAATGTTTAGCTTGTAGTTTGTAGTGTGTAGTTTTTAGTGAGAAGTGTGTAGTTTTTAGTGAGTAATGTGTAGTGTGTAGTGTGTAGTTTGTAGTGTGTAGTGTGTAGTGTGTAGTGTGTAATGTGTAGTTTGTAGTGTGTAGTGTGTAGTTTGTTGTGACTAGTGTGTAGTTTGTAGTGTGTAGTGTGTAGATTGTAGTGAGTAGTATGTAGCTTGTAGTGAGTAGTGTGTAGTTTGTAGTGTGTAGTGTGTAGTTTGTGGTGAGTAGTGTGTAGTTTGTAGTGTGTTGTGTGTATTTTGAAGTGTGTAATGTGTAGTTTGTAGTGTGTAGTGTGTAGTATGTAGTGTGTAGTGTGTAGTGTTTAGTTTGAACTGTGTAATGTGCAGTTTGTAGTGTGTAGTGTGTAGTTTGTGGTGAGAAGTGTTTAGTTTGTAGTGAATAATGTATAGTTTGTAATGTGTAGAATGTAGTGTGTAGTGTGTAATTTGTACTGAGTAGTGTGTAGTTTGTAGTGAGTAATGTGTAGATTGTAGTGTGTAGTTTGTAGTGTGTAGTGTGTAGTTTGTAGTTTGTAGTGCTTAGTTTGTAGTGAGTAGTGTGTAGTTTGTAGTGAGTAATGTGTAGTTTGTACTGTGTAATGTGTAGTTTGTAGTGTGTAGTGTGTAGTTTGTAGAGTTTAATGTGTAGTTTGTAGTGAGTAGTGTGTAGTTTGTAGTGAGTAGTGTGTAATTTGTAGTGTGTAGTGTGTAGTTTGTAGTCAGTACTGTTAGGTTGTAGAGAGTAGTGAAGAGTTTGTAGTGTGTAGTGTGTAGTTGTTATTGTGTAGTGTGTAGTTTGTAGAGTGTAGTGTGTAGTTTGAAGTGTGTAATGTTTAGCTTGTAGTTTGTAGTGTGTAGTTTTTAGTGAGAAGTGTGTAGTTTTTAGTGAGTAATGTGTAGTGTGTAGTGTGTAGTTTGTAGTGTGTAGTGTGTAGTGTGTAGTGTGTAATGTGTAGTTTGTAGTGTGTAGTTTGTAGTGAGTAGTGTGTAGGTTGTAGTGAGTAGTGTGTAGTTCGTAGTGAGTAATGTGTAGATTGTAGTGTGTAGTTTGTAGTGAGTAGTGTGTAGTTTGTATTGAGTAGTGTATAGTTTGTAGTTTGAAGTGTGTAGTTTGTTGTGACTAGTGTGTAGTTTGTATTGTGTAGTGTGTAGATTGTAGTGATTAGTATGTAGTTTGTTTTGAGTAGTGTGTAGTTTGTAGTGAGTAGTGTGTAGTTTGTGGTGAGTAGAGTGTATGTTTGTAGTGTGTAGTGTGTAGTGTGTATTTTGAAGTGTGTAATGTGTAGTTTGTAGTGTGTAGTGTGTAGTTTGTAGTGTGTAGTGTGCAGTTTGAACTGTGTAATGTGCAGTTTGTAGTGTGTAGTGTGTAGTTTGTGGTGAGAAGTGTTTAGTTTGTAATGAGTAATGTATAGTTTGTAGTGTGTAGTTTGTAATGTGTAGTGTGTAGTTTGTAGTGAGTAGTGTGTAGTTTGTAGTGTTTAGTTTGTAGTGAGTAGTGTGTAGTATGTAGTGAGTAGTGTGTAGTTTGTAGTGAATAGTGTGTAAATTGTAGTGTGTAGTGTATAGTGTGTAGTTTGAAGTGTGTAATGTGCAGTTTGTAGTATGTAGTGTGTAGTTTGTAGTGAGTAGTGTGTAGTTTGTAGTGAGTAATGTGTAGTTTGTAGTGTGTAGTTTGTAGTGAGTAGTGTGTAGTTTGTAGTGAGTAGTGTGTAGTTTGTAGTGAGTAATGCGTAGATTGTAGTGTGTACTTTGTAGTCAGTAGTGTGTAGTTTGTAGTGAGTAGTGTATAGTTTGTAGTGTGTAGTGTGTTGTTTGTAGTGAGTAGTGTGTAGTTTTTAGTGTGTACTTTTTAGTTTGTAGTGAGTAGTGTGTAGTTTGTAATTTGTAGAGTGTAGTTTGTAGTGAGTAGTGTGTAGTTTGTAGTGTGTATTTTGTAGTGAGTAGTGTGTAGTTTGTAGTGAGTAATGTGTAGTTTGTAGTGTGTAGCTTGTAGTGAGTAGTGTGTAGTTAGTAGTGAGTAGTGTGTAGTTTGTAGTGAGTAGTGTGTAGTTTGTAGTGTGTAGTGCTTAGTTTGTAGTGAGTAGTGTGTAGTTTGTAGTGTGTAGTGTGTAGTTTGTAGAGTGTAATGTGTAGTTTGTAGTGAGTAGTGTGTAGTTTGTAGTGAGTAGTGTGTCGTTTGTAGTGTGTAGTGTGTTGTTTGTAGTCAGTACTGTTAGGTTGTAGTGAGTAATGTGTAGTTTGTAGTGTGTAGTGTGTAGTTTGTAGCGTGTAGTGCGTAGTTTGTAGTGAGTAGTGTGTAGTTTGTAGTTTGTAGTGTGTAGTTTGTATTGAGTAGTGTGTAGTTTGTAGTGTGTCATGTGTAGTTTGTAGTGTGCAGTTTGTAGTTTGTAGTGTGTAGTTTGTAAAGAGTAGTGTGTAGTTTGTAGTGTGTAGTGTGTAGTTTGTTTTGTGTAGAGTGTAGTTTGAATTGTGTAGTGTTTAGTTTGTAAAGAGTAGTGTGTAGTTTGTAGTGAGTAGTGTGTAGTTGGTATTGTGTAGTGTGTAGTTTGAAGTGTGTAATGTTTAGCTTGTAGTGTGTAGTGTGTAGTTTGTAGTGAGTAGTGTGTAGTTTGAAGTGAGTAATGTGTAGTTTGTAGTGTGTAGTGTGTAGTTTGTAGTGTGTAGTGTGTAGTTTGTACTGACTAATATGTAGTTTGTAGTGTGTAGTTTGTAGTGAGTAGTGTGTAGTTGGTATTGTGTAGTGTGTAGTTTGAAGTGTGTAATGTTTAGCTTGTAGTGTGTAGTGTGTAGTGAGTAGTGTGTAGTTTGTAGTGAGTAATGTGTAGTTTGTAGTGTGTAGTGTGTAGTTTGTAGTGTGTAGTGTGTAGTTTGTACTGACTAATATGTGGTTTGTAGTGTGTAGTTTGTAGTGAGTAGTGTGTAGGTTATAGTGACTAGTGTGCAGTTTGTAGTGAGTAGTGTGTAGTTTGTATTGAGTAGTGTATAGTTTGTAGTGTGTAGTGTGTAGTTTGTTGTGACTAGTGTGTAGTTTGTAGTGTGTAGTGTGTAGATTGTAGTGAGTAGTATGTAGCTTGTAGTGAGTAGTGTGTAGTTTGTAGTGAGTAGTGTGTAGTTTGTGGTGAGTAGTGTGTAGTTTGTAGTGTGTTGTGTGTATTTTGAAGTGTGTAATGTCTAGTTTGTAGTGTGTAGTGTGTAGTATGTAGTGTGTAGTGTGTAGTGTTTAGTTTGAACTGTGTAATGTGCAGTTTGTAGTGTGTAGTGTGTAGTTTGTGGTGAGAAGTGTTTAGTTTGTAGTGAATAATGTATAGTTTGTAATGTGTAGAATGTAGTGTGTAGTGTGTAATTTGTAGTGAGTAGTGTGTAGTTTGTAGTGAGTAATGTGTAGATTGTAGTGTGTAGTTTGTAGTGTGTAGTGTGTAGTTTGTAGTTTGTAGTGCTTAGTTTGTAGTGAGTAGTGTGTAGTTTGTAGTGAGTAATGTGTAGTTTGTACTGTGTAATGTGTAGTTTGTAGTGAGTAGTGTGTAGTTTGTAGTGAGTAGTGTGTAGTTTGTAGAGTTTAATGTGTAGTTTGTAGTGAGTAGTGTGTAGTTTGTAGTGAGTAGTGTGTAATTTGTAGTGTGTAGTGTGTAGTTTGTAGTCAGTACTGTTAGGTTGTAGAGAGTAGTGTGGAGTTTGTAGTGTGTAGTATGTAGTTGTTATTGTGTAGTGTGTAGTTTGTAGAGTGTAGTGTGTAGTTTGAAGTGTGTAATGTTTAGCTTGTAGTTTGTAGTGTGTAGTTTTTAGTGAGAAGTGTGTAGTTTTTAGTGAGTAATGTGTAGTGTGTAGTGTGTAGTTTGTAGTGTGTAGTGTGTAGTGTGTAGTGTGTAATGTGCAGTTTGTAGTGTGTAGTTTGTAGTGAGTAGTGTGTAGGTTGTAGTGAGTAGTGTGTAGTTCGTAGTGAGTAATGTGTAGATTGTAGTGTGTAGTTTGTAGTGAGTAGTGTGTAGTTTGTATTGAGTAGTGTATAGTTTGTAGTTTGAAGTGTGTAGTTTGTTGTGACTAGTGTGTAGTTTGTATTGTGTAGTGTGTAGATTGTAGTGATTAGTATGTAGTTTGTTTTGAGTAGTGTGTAGTTTGTAGTGAGTAGTGTGTAGTTTGTGGTGAGTAGAGTGTATGTTTGTAGTGTGTAGTGTGTAGTGTGTATTTTGAAGTGTGTAATGTGTAGTTTGTAGTGTGTAGTGTGTAGTTTGTAGTGTGTAGTGTGCAGTTTGAACTGTGTAATGTGCAGTTTGTAGTGTGTAGTGTGTAGTTTGTGGTGAGAAGTGTTTAGTTTGTAATGAGTAATGTATAGTTTGTAGTGTGTAGTTTGTAATGTGTAGTGTGTAGTTTGTAGTGAGTAGTGTGTAGTTTGTAGTGTTTAGTTTGTAGTGAGTAGTGTGTAGTATGTAGTGAGTAGTGTGTAGTTTGTAGTGAATAGTGTGTAAATTGTAGTGTGTAGTGTATAGTGTGTAGTTTGAAGTGTGTAATGTGCAGTTTGTAGTATGTAGTGTGTAGTTTGTAGTGAGTAGTGTGTAGTTTGTAGTGAGTAATGTGTAGTTTGTAGTGTGTAGTTTGTAGTGAGTAGTGTGTAGTTTGTAGTGAGTAGTGTGTAGTTTGTAGTGAGTAATGCGTAGATTGTAGTGTGTAGTTTGTAGTCAGTAGTGTGTAGTTTGTAGTGAGTAGTGTATAGTTTGTAGTGTGTAGTGTGTTGTTTGTAGTGAGTAGTGTGTAGTTTTTAGTGTGTACTTTTTAGTTTGTAGTGAGTAGTGTGTAGTTTGTAATTTGTAGAGTGTAGTTTGTAGTGAGTAGTGTGTAGTTTGTAGTGTGTATTTTGTAGTGAGTAGTGTGTGGTTTGTAGTGAGTAATGTGTAGTTTGTAGTGTGTAGCTTGTAGTGAGTAGTGTGTAGTTAGTAGTGAGTAGTGTGTAGTTTGTAGTGAGTAGTGTGTAGTTTGTAGTGTGTAGTGCTTAGTTTGTAGTGAGTAGTGTGTAGTTTGTAGTGTGTAGTGTGTAGTTTGTAGAGTGTAATGTGTAGTTTGTAGTGAGTAGTGTGTAGTTTGTAGTGAGTAGTGTGTAGTTTGTAGTGTGTAGTGTGTTGTTTGTAGTCAGTACTGTTAGGTTGTAGTGAGTAATGTGTAGTTTGTAGTGTGTAGTGTGTAGTTTGTAGCGTGTAGTGCGTAGTTTGTAGTGAGTAGTGTGTAGTTTGTAGTTTGTAGTGTGTAGTTTGTATTGAGTAGTGTGTAGTTTGTAGTGTGTCATGTGTAGTTTGTAGTGTGCAGTTTGTAGTTTGTAGTGTGTAGTTTGTAAAGAGTAGTGTGTAGTTTGTAGTGTGTAGTGTGTAGTTTGTTTTGTGTAGAGTGTAGTTTGAATTGTGTAGTGTTTAGTTTGTAAAGAGTAGTGTGTAGTTTGTAGTGAGTAGTGTGTAGTTGGTATTGTGTAGTGTGTAGTTTGAAGTGTGTAATGTTTAGCTTGTAGTGTGTAGTGTGTAGTTTGTAGTGAGTAGTGTGTAGTTTGAAGTGAGTAATGTGTAGTTTGTAGTGTGTAGTGTGTAGTTTGTAGTGTGTAGTGTGTAGTTTGTACTGACTAATATGTAGTTTGTAGTGTGTAGTTTGTAGTGAGTAGTGTGTAGTTGGCATTGTGTAGTGTGTAGTTTGAAGTGTGTAATGTTTAGCTTGTAGAGTGTAGTGTGTAGTGAGTAGTGTGTAGTTTGTAGTGAGTAATGTGTAGTTTGTAGTGTGTAGTGTGTAGTTTGTAGTGTGTAGTGTGTATTTTGTACTGACTAATATGTGGTTTGTAGTGTGTAGTTTGTAGTGAGTAGTGTGTAGGTTATAGTGACTAGTGTGCAGTTTGTAGTGAGTAGTGTGTAGTTTGTATTGAGTAGTGTATAGTTTGTAGTGTGTAGTGTGTAGTTTGTTGTGACTAGTGTGTAGTTTGTAGTGTGTAGTGTGTAGATTGTAGTGAGTAGTATGTAGCTTGTAGTGAGTAGTGTGTAGTTTGTAGTGAGTAGTGTGTAGTTTGTGGTGAGTAGTGTGTAGTTTGTAGTGTGTTGTGTGTATTTTGAAGTGTGTAATGTGTAGTTTGTAGTGTGTAGTGTGTAGTATGTAGTGTGTAGTGTGTAGTGTTTAGTTTGAACTGTGTAATGTGCAGTTTGTAGTGTGTAGTGTGTAGTTTGTGGTGAGAAGTGTTTAGTTTGTAGTGAATAATGTATAGTTTGTAATGTGTAGAATGTAGTGTGTAGCTTGTAATTTGTAGTGAGTAGTGTGTAGTTTGTAGTGAGTAATGTGTAGATTGTAGTGTGTAGTTTGTAGTGTGTAGTTTGTAGTTTGTAGTGCTTAGTTTGTAGTGAGTAGTGTGTAGTTTGTAGTGAGTAATGTGTAGTTTGTACTGTGTAATGTGTAGTTTGTAGTGAGTAGTGTGTAGTTTGTAGTGTGTAGTGTGTAGTTTGTAGAGTTTAATGTGTAGTTTGTAGTGAGTAGTGTGTAGTTTGTAGTGAGTAGTGTGTACTTTGTAGTGTGTAGTGTGTAGTTTGTAGTCAGTACTGTTAGGTTGTAGTGAGTAATGTGTAGTTTGTAGTGTGTAGTGTGTAGTTTGTAGTGTGTAGTGCCTAGTTTGTAGTGAGTAGTGTGTAGTTTGTAGTTTGTAGTGTGTAGTTTGTATTGAGTAGTGTGTAGTTTGTAGTGTGTAATGTGTAGTTTGTAGTGTGCAGTTTGTAGTTTGTAGTGTGTAGTTTGTAAAGAGTAGTGTGTAGTTTGTAGTGTGTAGTGTGTAGTTTGTATTGTGTAGAGTGTAGTTTGAAGTGTGTAGTGTTTAGTTTGTAGTGAGTAGTGTGTAGTTTGTAGTGAGTAGTGTGTAGTTGGTATTGTGTAGTGTGTAGTTTGAAGTGTGTAATGTTTAGCTTGTAGTGTGTAGTGTGTAGTTTGTAGTGAGTAGTGTGTAGTTTGTAGTGAGTAATGTGTAGTTTGTAGTGTGTAGTGTTTAGTTTGTAGTGTGTAGTGTGTATTTTGTACTGACTAATATGTAGTTTGTAGTGTGTAGTTTGTAGTGAGTAGTGTGTAGGTTGTAGTGAGTAGTGTGTAGTTTGTAGTGAGTAATGTGTAGATTGTCGTGTGTAGTTTGTAGTGAGTAGTGTGTAGTTTGTATTGAGTAGTGTATAGTTTGTAGTGTGTAGTGTGTAGTTTGTTGTGACTAGTGTGTAGTTTGTAGTGTGTAGTGTGTAGATTGTAGTGAGTAGTATGTAGCTTGTAGTGAGTAGTGTGTAGTTTGTAGTGAGTAATGTGTAGTTTGTGGTGAGTAGTGTGTAGTTTGTAGTGTGTTGTGTATATTTTGGAGTGTGTAATGTGTAGTTTGTAGTGCGTAGTCTGTAGTTTGTAGTGTGTAGTGTGTAGTGTTTAGTTTGAACTGTGTAATGTGCAGTTTGTAGTGTGTAGTGTGTAGTTTGTGGTGAGAAGTGTTTAGTTTGTAGTGAATAATGTATAGTTTGTAATGTGTAGAATGTAGTGTGTAGTGCGTAATTTGTAGTGAGTAGTGTGTAGTTTGTAGTGAGTAATGTGTAGATTGTAGTGTGTAGTTTGTAGTGTGTAGTGTGTAGTTTGTAGTTTGTAATGTGTAGTTTGTAGTTAGTAGTGTGTAGTTTGTAGTGAGTAGTGTGAAGTTTGTAGTGTGTAGTTTGTAGTGAGTAGTGTGTAGTTGGAAGTGAGTAATGTGTAGTTTGTAGTGTGTAGTTTGTAGTTTGTAGTGAGTAGTGTGTAATTTGTAGTGAGTAATGTGTA
Source organism: Carcharodon carcharias (assembly GCF_017639515.1). Taxonomy (NCBI): domain Eukaryota; kingdom Metazoa; phylum Chordata; class Chondrichthyes; order Lamniformes; family Lamnidae; genus Carcharodon; species Carcharodon carcharias. Next base: position 173,706 of record NW_024470598.1, on the reverse strand, counting down.
GTTTGTAGTGAGTAATGTGTATTTTGTAGTGAGTAATGTGTAGTTTGTAGTGTGTAGTGTGTAGTTTGTGGTGCATAATGTGTAGCTTGTAGTGTTTAGAATGTAGTGTGTAGTTAGTAGTTTGTAGTGCGTAATGTGTAGTTTGTAGTGTGTAGTGTGTAGTTTGTAGTGAGTAGTGTGTAGTTTGAAGTGAGTAATGTGTAGTTTGTAGTGTGTAGTGTGTAGTTTGTAGTGTGTAGTGTGTAGTTTGTACTGACTAATATGTAGTTTGTAGTGTGTAGTTTGTAGTGAGTAGTGTGTAGTTGGTATTGTGTAGTGTGTAGTTTGAAGTGTGTAATGTTTAGCTTGTAGTGTGTAGTGTGTAGTGAGTAGTGTGTAGTTTGTAGTGAGTAATGTGTAGTTTGTAGTGTGTAGTGTGTAGTTTGTAGTGTGTAGTGTGTAGTTTGTACTGACTAATATGTAGTTTGTAGTGTGTAGTTTGTAGTGAGTAGTGTGTAGTTTGTATTGAGTAGTGTATAGTTTGTAGTGTGTAGTGTGTAGTTTGTTGTGACTAGTGTGTAGTTTGTAGTGTGTAGTGTGTAGATTGTAGTGAGTAGTATGTAGCTTGTAGTGAGTAGTGTGTAGTTTGTAGTGAGTAGTGTGTAGTTTGTGGTGAGTAGTGTGTAGTTTGTAGTGTGTTGTGTGTATTTTGAAGTGTGTAATGTGTAGTTTGTAGTGTGTAGTGTGTAGTATGTAGTGTGTAGTGTGTAGTGTTTAGTTTGAACTGTGTAATGTGCAGTTTGTAGTGTGTAGTGTGTAGGTTGTGGTGAGAAGTGTTTAGTTTGTAGTGAATAATGTATAGTTTGTAATGTGTAGAATGTAGTGTGTAGTGTGTAATTTGTAGTGAGTAGTGTGTAGTTTGTAGTGAGTAATGTGTAGATTGTAGTGTGTAGTTTGTAGTGTGTAGTTTGTAGTTTGTAGTGCTTAGTTTGTAGTGAGTAGTGTGTAGTTTGTAGTGAGTAATGTGTAGTTTGTACTGTGTAATGTGTAGTTTGTAGTGAGTAGTGTGTAGTTTGTAGTGTGTAGTGTGTAGTTTGTAGAGTTTAATGTGTAGTTTGTAGTGAGTAGTGTGTAGTTTGTAGTGAGTAGTGTGTACTTTGTAGTGTGTAGTGTGTAGTTTGTAGTCAGTACTGTTAGGTTGTAGTGAGTAATGTGTAGTTTGTAGTGTGTAGTGTGTAGTTTGTAGTGTGTAGTGCCTAGTTTGTAGTGAGTAGTGTGTAGTTTGTAGTTTGTAGTGTGTAGTTTGTATTGAGTAGTGTGTAGTTTGTAGTGTGTAATGTGTAGTTTGTAGTGTGCAGTTTGTAGTTTGTAGTGTGTAGTTTGTAAAGAGTAGTGTGTAGTTTGTAGTGTGTAGTGTGTAGTTTGTATTGTGTAGAGTGTAGTTTGAAGTGTGTAGTGTTTAGTTTGTAGTGAGTAGTGTGTAGTTTGTAGTGAGTAGTGTGTAGTTGGTATTGTGTAGTGTGTAGTTTGAAGTGTGTAATTTTTAGCTTGTAGTGTGTAGTGTGTAGTTTGTAGTGAGTAGTGTGTAGTTTGTAGTGAGTAGTGTGTAGTTTGTAGTGAGTAATGTGTAGATTGTCGTGTGTAGTTTGTAGTGAGTAGTGTGTAGTTTGTATTGAGTAGTGTATAGTTTGTAGTGTGTAGTGTGTAGTTTGTTGTGACTAGTGTGTAGTTTGTAGTGTGTAGTGTGTAGATTGTAGTGAGTAGTATGTAGCTTGGAGTGAGTAGTGTGTAGTTTGTAGTGAGTAGTGTGTAGTTTGTGGTGAGTAGTGTGTAGTTTGTAGTGTGTTGTGTATATTTTGGAGTGTGTAATGTGTAGTTTGTAGTGTGTAGTGTGTAGTTTGTAGTGTGTAGTGTGTAGTGTTTAGTTTGAACTGTGTAATGTGCAGTTTGTAGTGTGTAGTGTGTAGTTTGTGGTGAGAAGTGTTTAGTTTGTAGTGAATAATGTATAGTTTGTAATGTGTAGAATGTAGTGTGTAGTGTGTAATTTGTAGTGAGTAGTGTGTAGTTTGTAGTGAGTAATGTGTAGATTTTAGTGTGTAGTTTGTAGTGTGTAGTGTGTAGTTTGTAGTTTGTAATGTGTAGTTTGTAGTTAGTAGTGTGTAGTTTGTAGTGAGTAGTGTGAAGTTTGTAGTGTGTAGTTTGTAGTGAGTAGTGTGTAGTTGGAAGTGAGTAATGTGTAGTTGTAGTGTGTAGTGTGTAGTTTGTACTGACTAATATGTAGTTTGTAGTGTGTAGTTTGTAGTGAGTAGTGTGTAGTTGGTATTGTGTAGTGTGTAGTTTGAAGTGTGTAATGTTTAGCTTGTAGTGTGTAGTGTGTAGTGAGTAGTGTGTAGTTTGTAGTGAGTAATGTGTAGTTTGTAGTGTGTAGTGTGTAGTTTGTAGTGTGTAGTGTGTAGTTTGTACTGACTAATATGTAGTTTGTAGTGTGTAGTTTGTAGTGAGTAGTGTGTAGGTTATAGTGACTAGTGTGTAGTTTGTAGTGAGTAGTGTGTAGTTTGTATTGAGTAGTGTATAGTTTGTAGTGTGTAGTGTGTAGTTTGTTGTGACTAGTGTGTAGTTTGTAGTGTGTAGTGTGTAGATTGTAGTGAGTAGTATGTAGCTTGTAGTGAGTAGTGTGTAGTTTGTAGTAAGTAGTGTGTAGTTTGTGGTGAGTAGTGTGTAGTTTGTAGTGTGTTGTGTGTATTTTGAAGTGTGTAATGTGTAGTTTGTAGTGTGTAGTGTGTAGTATGTAGTGTGTAGTGTGTAGTGTTTAGTTTGAACTGTGTAATGTGCAGTTTGTAGTGTGTAGTGTGTAGTTTGTGGTGAGAAGTGTTTAGTTTGTAGTGAATAATGTATAGTTTGTAATGTGTAGAATGTAGTGTGTAGTGTGTAATTTGTAGTGAGTAGTGTGTAGTTTGTAGTGAGTAATGTGTAGATTGTAGTGTGTAGTTTGTAGTGTGTAGTTTGTAGTTTGTAGTGCTTAGTTTGTAGTGAGTAGTGTGTAGTTTGTAGTGAGTAATGTGTAGTTTGTACTGTGTAATGTGTAGTTTGTAGTGAGTAGTGTGTAGTTTGTAGTGTGTAGTGTGTAGTTTGTACTGACTAATATGTAGTTTGTAGTGTGTAGTTTGTAGTGAGTAGTGTGTAGGTTATAGTGACTAGTGTGTAGTTTGTAGTGAGTAGTGTGTAGTTTGTATTGAGTAGTGTATAGTTTGTAGTGTGTAGTGTGTAGTTTGTTGTGACTAGTGTGTAGTTTGTAGTGTGTAGTGTGTAGATTGTAGTGAGTAGTATGTAGCTTGTAGTGAGTAGTGTGTAGTTTGTAGTGAGTAGTGTGTAGTTTGTGGTGAGTAGTGTGTAGTTTGTAGTGTGTTGTGTGTATTTTGAAGTGTGTAATGTGTAGTTTGTAGTGTGTAGTGTGTAGTATGTAGTGTGTAGTGTGTAGTGTTTAGTTTGAACTGTGTAATGTGCAGTTTGTAGTGTGTAGTGTGTAGTTTGTGATGAGAAGTGTTTAGTTTGTAGTGAATAATGTATAGTTTGTAATGTGTAGAATGTAGTGTGTAGTGTGTAATTTGTAGTGAGTAGTGTGTAGTTTGTAGTGAGTAATGTGTAGATTGTAGTGTGTAGTTTGTAGTGTGTAGTTTGTAGTTTGTAGTGCTTAGTTTGTAGTGAGTAGTGTGTAGTTTGTAGTGAGTAATGTGTAGTTTGTACTGTGTAATGTGTAGTTTGTAGTGAGTAGTGTGTAGTTTGTAGTGTGTAGTGTGTAGTTTGTAGAGTTTAATGTGTAGTTTGTAGTGAGTAGTGTGTAGTTTGTAGTGAGTAGTGTGTACTTTGTAGTGTGTAGTGTGTAGTTTGTAGTCAGTACTGTTAGGTTGTAGTGAGTAATGTGTAGTTTGTAGTGTGTAGTGTGTAGTTTGTAGTGTGTAGTGCCTAGTTTGTAGTGAGTAGTGTGTAGTTTGTAGTTTGTAGTGTGTAGTTTGTATTGAGTAGTGTGTAGTTTGTAGTGTGTAATGTGTAGTTTGTAGTGTGCAGTTTGTAGTTTGTAGTGTGTAGTTTGTAAAGAGTAGTGTGTAGTTTGTAGTGTGTAGTGTGTAGTTTGTATTGTGTAGAGTGTAGTTTGAAGTGTGTAGTGTTTAGTTTGTAGTGAGTAGTGTGTAGTTTGTAGTGAGTAGTGTGTAGTTGGTATTGTGTAGTGTGTAGTTTGAAGTGTGTAATTTTTAGCTTGTAGTGTGTAGTGTGTAGTTTGTAGTGAGTAGTGTGTAGTTTGTAGTGAGTAATGTGTAGTTTGTAGTGTGTAGTGTTTAGTTTGTAGTGTGTAGTGTGTATTTTGTACTGACTAATATGTAGTTTGTAGTGTGTAGTTTGTAGTGAGTAGTGTGTAGGTTGTAGTGAGTAGTGTGTAGTTTGTAGTGAGTAATGTGTAGATTGTCGTGTGTAGTTTGTAGTGAGTAGTGTGTAGTTTGTATTGAGTAGTGTATAGTTTGTAGTGTGTAGTGTGTAGTTTGTTGTGACTAGTGTGTAGTTTGTAGTGTGTAGTGTGTAGATTGTAGTGAGTAGTATGTAGCTTGTAGTGAGTAGTGTGTAGTTTGTAGTGAGTAATGTGTAGTTTGTGGTGAGTAGTGTGTAGTTTGTAGTGTGTTGTGTATATTTTGGAGTGTGTAATGTGTAGTTTGTAGTGTGTAGTGTGTAGTTTGTAGTGTGTAGTGTGTAGTGTTTAGTTTGAACTGTGTAATGTGCAGTTTGTAGTGTGTAGTGTGTAGTTTGTGGTGAGAAGTGTTTAGTTTGTAGTGAATGATGTATAGTTTGTAATGTGTAGAATGTAGTGTGTAGTGTGTAATTTGTAGTGAGTAGTGTGTAGTTTGTAGTGAGTAATGTGTAGATTTTAGTGTGTAGTTTGTAGTGTGTAGTGTGTAGTTTGTAGTTTGTAATGTGTAGTTTGTAGTTAGTAGTGTGTAGTTTGTAGTGAGTAGTGTGAAGTTTGTAGTGTGTAGTTTGTAGTGAGTAGTGTGTAGTTGGAAGTGAGTAATGTGTAGTTTGTAGTGTGTAGTTTGTAGTTTGTAGTGAGTAGTGTGTAGTTTGTAGTGAGTAATGTGTAGTTTGTAGTGAGTAATGTGTATTTTGTAGTGAGTAATGTGTAGTTTGTAGTGTGTAGTGTGTAGTTTGTGGTGCATAATGTGTAGCTTGTAGTGTTTAGAATGTAGTGTGTAGTTAGTAGTTTGTAGTGCATAATGTGTAGTTTGTAGTGTTTAGAATGTTGTGTGTAGTTTGTAGTTTTTAGTGTATAGAACATAGTGTGTAGTGTGTAGTTTGTAGTTTTTAGGGTTTAGAATGTAGTGTGTAGTGTGTAGTGTGTAGTGTTTAGAATGTAGTGTGAAGATTGTAGTTTTCAGTGTTTAGAATGTATTGTGCAGTTAGTAGTTTGTAATGTGTAAAGTGTAGTTTGTAATGTTTAGAATGTAGTGTGTAGTGTGTAGTGTTTAGAATGTAGTGTGAATATTGTAGTTTTCAGTGTTTAGAATGTATTGTGCAGTTAGTAGTTTGTAATGTGTAATGTGTAGTTTGTAATGTTTAGAATGTAGTGTGTAGTGTTTAGAATGTAGTGTGTAGTTTTTAGTGTTTAGAATGTAGTGTGTAGTGTGTAGTTTGTAGTGTTTAGAATGTAGTGTATAGTTTGTAGTTTGTAGCGTTTAGAATGTCGTGTATAGTTTGTAGTCTTTAGAATGTAGTGTATAGTTTGTAGTGTAGACTGTAGTTTGTAGTGAGAAGTGTGTAGTTTGTAGTGTGTATTTTGTAGTGAGTAGTGTGTTTTTTGTAGTGAGTAATGTGTAGTTAGTAGAGAGTAGTGTGTAGTTTGTAGTGAGTAGTTTGTAGTTTGTAGTGTGTAGTGTGTAGTTTGTAGTGAGTAGTGTGTAGTTTGTAGTGTGTAGTGTGTAGTTTGTAGTCAGCAGTGTGTAGTGTGTAGTGAGTAATGTGTAGTTTGTAGTGTGTAATGTGTAGTTTGTAGTGAGTAGTGTGTAGTTTGGAGTTTGTAGTGTGTAGTTTGTAGAGTGTAATGTGTAGTTTGTAGTGAGTAGTGAGTAGTTTGTAGTGAGTAGTGTGTAGTTTGTAGTGTGTAGTGTGTAGTTTGTAGTGTGTACTGTTAGGTTGTGGTGAGTAATGTGTAGTTTGTTGTGTGTAGTGTGTAGGTTGTAGTGTGTAGTGTGTAGTTTGTAGTGTGTATTTTGTAGTGAGTAGTGTGTATTTTGTAGTGAGTAATGTGTAGTTTGTAGTGTGTAGTTTGTAGTGAGTAGTGTGTAGTTCGTAGTGAGTAGTGTGTAGTTTGTAGTGTGTAGTGTATAGTGTGTAGTTTGAAGTGTGTAGTGTGTAGTTTTTAGTGAGTACTGTTAGGTTGTAGTGAGTAATGTGTAGTTTGTTGTGTGTAGTGTGTAGTTTGTAGTGTGTAGTGTGTAGTTTGTAATGTGTATTTTTTAGTGAGTAGTGTGTTTTTTGTAGTGAGTAATGTGTAGTTTGTAGTGTTTATTTTGTAGTGAGTAGTGTGTAGTTTTTATTGAGTAATGTGTAGTTTGTAGTGTGTAGTTTGTAGTGAGTAGTTCGTAGTTTGTAGTTTGTAGTGTGTAGTTGGTAGTGAGTAGTGTGTAGTTTGTAGTGTGTAATGTGTAGTTTGTAGTCTGTAGTGTGTAGTTTGTAGTTTGTAGTGTGTAGTTTGTAGTGAGTAGTTTGTAGTGTGTAGTGTGTAGTTTGTAGTGTGTAGTGTGTAGTTTGAAGTGTGTAATGTGCAGTTTGTAGTGTGTAGTGTGTAGTATGTAGTGAGTAGTGTGTAGTTTGTAGTGAGTAATGTGTAGTTTGTAGTGTGTAGTGTGCAGTTTGTAGTGTGTAGTTTGTAGTGACTAGTGTGTAGTTTGTAGTGTGTAGTGTGTAGTTTGAAGTGTGTAATGAGTAGTTTGTAGTGTGTAGTTTGTAGTGAGTAGTGTGTAATTTGTACTGAGTAGTGTGTAGTTTGTAGTGAGTAGTGTGTAGTTCGTAGTGAGTAGTGTGTAGTTTGTAGTGTGTAGTGTATAGTGTGTAGTTTGAAGTGTGTAATGTGTAGTTTGTAGTGTGTAGTGTGTAGTTTGTAGTTTGTAGTGTGTAGAGTGTAGTTTGAAGTGTGTAATGTGTAGTTTGTAGTGTGTAGTGTGTAGTTTGTAGTGAGTAGTGTGTAGTTTGTAATGAGTAATGTGTAGTTTGTAGTGTGTAGTTTGTAGTGAGTAGTGTGTAGTTTGTAGTGATTAGTGTGTAGTTTGTAGTGAGTAATGTGTAGATTGTAGTGTGTAGTTTGTAGTGTGTAGTGTGTAGTTTGTAGTGAGTAGTGTATAGTTTGTAGTTTGTAGTGTGTAGTTTGTAGTGAGTATTGTGTAGTTTGTAGTGTGTAGTGTTTAGTTTGTAGTGAGTAGTGTGTAGTTTGTAGTGAGTAGTGTGTAGTTTGCAGTGAGTAGTGTGTAGTTTGTAATTTGTAGACAGTAGTTTGTAGTGAGTAGTCTGTAGTTTGTAGTGTGTATTTTGTAGTGAGTAGTGTGTTTTTTGTAGTGAGTACTGTGTAGTTTGTAGTGTGTAGTTTGTAGCGAGTAGTGTGTAGTTAGTAGTGAGTAGTGTGTAGTTTGTAGTGTGTAGTGTGTATTTTGTAGAGTGTAATGTGTAGTTTGTAGTGAGTAGTCTGTTGTTAGTAGTGAGTAGTGTGTAGTTTGCAGTGTGTAGTGTGTAGTTTGTAGTGTGTACTGTTAGGTTGTAGTGAGTAATGTGTAGTTTGTTGTGTGTAGTGTGTAGTTTGTAGTGTGTAGTGTGTAGTTTGTAGTGAGTAATGTGTAGTTTGTAGTTTGTAGTGTGTAGTTTGTAGTGAGTAGTGTGTAGTTTGTATTGTGTAATGTGTAGTTTGTAGTGTGTAGTTTGTAGTTTGTAGTGTTTAGTTTGTAGTGAGTATTGTGTAGTTTGTAGAGTGTAGTGTGTAATTTGTAGTGTGTAGAGTGTAGTTTGAAGTGTGTAGTGTTTAGTTTGTAGTGAGTAGTGTGTAGTTTGTAGTGAGTAGTGTGTAGTTGGTAGTGTGTAGTGTGTAGTTTGTAGTGTGTAGTGTGTAGTTTGAAGTGTGTAATGTTTAGCTTGTAGTGTGTAGTGTGTAGTTTGTAGTGAGTAGTGTGTAGTTTGTAGTGAGTAGTGTGTAGTTTGCAGTGTGTAGTGTGTAGTTTGTAGTGTGTAGTGTGTAGTTTGTAGTGAGTAATGTGCAATTTGTAGTGTGTAGTTGTAGTGAGTAGTGTGTAGGTTGTAGTGAGTAGTGTGTAGTTTGTAGTGAGCAGTGTGTAGTTTGTAGTGAGTAGTGTATAGTTTGTAGCGTGTAGTGTGTAGTTTGTTGTGACTAGTGTGTAGTTTGTAGTTTGTAGTGTGTATTTTGAAGTGTGTAATGAGTAGTTTGTAGTGTGTAGTGTGTAGATTGTAGTGAGTAGTATGTAGTTTGTATTGAGTAGTGTGTAGTTTGTAGTGTGTAGTGTGTAGTTTGTAGTGAGTAGTGTGTAGTTTGTAGTTTGTAGTGTGTAGTTTGTAGTGAGTAGTGTGTAGTTTGTAGTGTGTAATGTGTAGCTTGTAGTGTGTAGTTTGTAGTTTGTAGTGTGTAGTTTGCAGTGAGTAGTGTGTAGTTGGTAGTGTGTAGTGTGTAGTTTGTAGTGTGTAGTGTGTAGTTTGAAGTGTGTAATGTTTAGCTTGTAGTGTGTAGTGTGTAGTTTGTAGTGAGTAGTGTGTAGTTTGTAGTGAGTAGTGTGTAGTTTGCAGTGTGTAGTGTGTAGTTTGTAGTGTGTAGTGTGTAGTTTGTAGTGAGTAATGTGCAATTTGTAGTGTGTAGTTGTAGTGAGTAGTGTGTAGGTTGTAGTGAGTAGTGTGTAGTTTGTAGTGAGCAGTGTGTAGTTTGTAGTGAGTAGTGTATAGTTTGTAGCGTGTAGTGTGTAGTTTGTTGTGACTAGTGTGTAGTTTGTAGTTTGTAGTGTGTATTTTGAAGTGTGTAATGAGTAGTTTGTAGTGTGTAGTGTGTAGATTGTAGTGAGTAGTATGTAGTTTGTATTGAGTAGTGTGTAGTTTGTAGTGTGTAGTGTGTAGTTTGTAGTGAGTAGTGTGTAGTTTGTAGTTTGTAGTGTGTAGTTTGTAGTGAGTAGTGAGTAGTTTGTAGTGTGTAATGTGTAGCTTGTAGTGTGTAGTTTGTAGTTTGTAGTGTGTAGTTTGCAGTGAGTAGTGTGCAGTTTGTACTGTGTAGTGTGTAGTTTGTATTGTGTAGAATGTAGTTTGAAGTGTGTAGTGTTTAGTTTGTAGTGAGTAGCATGTACTTTATACTGAGTAGTGTGTAGTTTGTAGTGAGTAGTGTGTAGTTTGTGGTGAGTAGTGTGTAGTTTGTAGTGTGTAGTGTGTATTTTGAAGTGTGTAATGTGTAGTTTGTAGTGTGTAGTGTGTAGTTTGTAGTGTGTAGTGTGTAGTTTCAATTGTGTAATGTGCAGTTTGTAGTGTGTAGTGTGTAGTTTGTGGTGAGAAGTGTTTAGTTTGTAGTGAGTAATGTATAGTTTGTAGTGTGTAGTTTGTAGTGTGTAGTGTGTAGTTTGCAGTGAGCAGTGTGTAATTTGTAGTGTGTAGTTTGTAGTGATTAGTGTGTAGTTTGTAGTCAGTAGTGTGTAGTTTGTAGTGAGTAGTGTGTAAATTGTAGTGTGTAGTGTATAGTGTGTAGTTTGAAGTGTGTAATGTGTAGTTTGTAGTGTGTAGTGTGTAGTTTGTAGCGTGTAGTGTGTAGTTTGTTGTGACTAGTGTGTAGTTTGTAGAGTGTAGTGTGTAGTTTGTAGTGTGTAGAGTGTAGTTTGAAGTGTGTAGTGTTTAGTTTGTAGTGAGTAGTGTGTAGTTTGTAGTGAGTAGTGTGTAGTTGGTAGTGTGTAGTGTGTAGTTTGTAGTGTGTAGTGTGTAGTTTGAAGTGTGTAATGTTTAGCTTGTAGTGTGTAGTGTGTAGTTTGTAGTGAGTAGTGTGTAGTTTGTAGTGAGCAGTGTGTAGTTTGTAGTGTGTAGTGTGTAGTTTGTAGTGTGTAGTGTGTAGTTTGTAGTGAGTAATGTGCAATTTGTAGTGTGTAGTTGTAGTGAGTAGTGTGTAGGTTGTAGTGAGTAGTTTGTAGTTTGTAGTGAGTAATGTGTAGGTTGCAGTGTGTAGTTTGTAGTGAGTAGTGTGTAGTTTGTAGTGAGTAGTGTATAGTTTGTAGCGTGTAGTGTGTAGTTTGTTGTGACTAGTGTGTAGTTTGTAGTTTGTAGTGTGTATTTTGAAGTGTGTAATGAGTAGTTTGTAGTGTGTAGTGTGTAGATTGTAGTGAGTAGTATGTAATTTGTATTGAGTAGTGTGTAGTTTGTAGTGTGTAGTGTGTAGTTTGTAGTGAGTAGTGTGTAGTTTGTAGTTTGTAGTGTGTAGTTTGTAGTGAGTAGTGTGTAGTTTGCAGTGTGTAATGTGTAGCTTGTAGTGTGTAGTTTGTAGTTTGTAGTGTGTAGTTTGCAGTGAGTAGTGTGCAGTTTGTAGTGTGTAGTGTGTAGTTTGTATTGTGTAGAATGTAGTTTGAAGTGTGTAGTGTTTAGTTTGTAGTGAGTAGTATGTAGTTTGTAGTGAGTAGTGTGTAGTTTGTAGTGAGTAGTGTGTAGTTTGTGGTGAGTAGTGTGTAGTTTGTAGCGTGTAGTTTGTAGTGTGTATTTTGAAGTGTGTAATGTGTAGTTTGTAGTTTGTAGTGTGTAGTGTGTAGTTTCAATTGTGTAATGTGCAGTTTGTAGTGTGTAGTGTGTAGTTTGTGGTGAGAAGTGTTTAGTTTGTAGTGAGTAATTTATAGTTTGTAGTGTGTAGTTTGTAGTGTGTAGTGTGAAGTTTGTAGTGAGCAGTGTGTAATTTGTAGTGTGTAGTTTGTAGTGAGTAGTGTGTAGTTTGTAGTCAGTAGTGTGTAGTTTGTAGTGAGTAGTGTGTAAATTGTAGTGTGTAGTGTATAGTGTGCAGTTTGAATTGTGTAATGTGTAGTTTGTAGTGTGTAGTGTGTAGTTTGTAGTTTGTAGTGTGTAGAATGTAGTTTGAAGTGTGTAATGTGCAGTTTGTAGTGTGTAGTGTGTAGTTTGTATTGTGTAGAGTGTAGTTTGAAGTGTGTAGTGTTTAGTTTGTAGTGAGGAGTGTGTAGTTTGTAGTGCGTAGTGTTTAGTTGGTATTGTGTAGTGTGTAGTTTGTAGTGAGTAGTGTGTAGTTTGTAGTGAGTAATGTGTAGTTTGTAGTGTGTAGTTTGTAGTGAGTAGTGTGTAGTTTGTAGTGAGTAGTGTGTAGTTTGTAGTGAGTAATGTTTAGATTGAAGTGTGTAGTTTGTAGTCAGTAGTGTGTAGTTTGTAGTGAGTAGTGTATAGTTTGTAGTGTGTAGTGTGTTGTTTGTAGTGAGTAGTGTGTAGTTTGTAGTGTGTACTTTTTAGTTTGTAGTGAGTAGTGTGTAGTTTGTAGTGAGTAGTGTGTAGTTTGTAGTGAGTAGTGTGTAGTTTGTAGTGAGTAGTGTGTAGTTTGTGGTGAGTAATGTGTAGTTTGTAGTGTGTAGTTTGTAGTGAGTAGTGTGTAGTTTGTAGTGATTAGTGTGTAGTTTGTAGTGTGTAGTGCGTAGTTTGTAGTGAGTAGTGTGTAGTTTGTAGTGAGTAATGTGTAGTTTGTAGTGTGTAATGTGTAGTTTGTAGTGAGTAGTGTGTAGTTTGTAGTGTGTAGTGTGTAGTTTGTAGAGTGTAATGTGTAGTTTGTAGTGAGTAGTGTGTAGTTTGTAGTGAGTAGTGTGTAGTTTGTAGTGTGTAGTGTGTAGCTTGTAAAGAGTACTGTTAGGTTGTAGTGAGTAATTTGTAGTTTGTAGTGTGTCGTGTGTAGTTTGTAGTGTGTAGTGCGTAGTTTGTAGTGTGTAGTGTGTAGTTTGTAGTGTGTAATGTGTAGTTTGTAGTGAGTAGTGTGTAGTTTGTAGTGTGTAGTGTGTAGTTTGTAGAGTGTAATGTGTAGTTTGTAGAGAGTAGTGTGTAGTTTGTAGTGAGTAGTGTGTAGTTTGTAGTGTGTAGTGTGTAGTTTGTAGTGAGTACTGTTAGGTTGTAGTGAGTAATTTGTAGTTTGTAGTGTGTAGTGTGTAGTTTGTAGTGTGTAGTGCGTAGTTTGTAGTGAGTAGTGTGTAGTTTGTAGTTAGTAGTGTGTAGTTTGTAGTGAGTAGTGTGTAGTTTGTAGTTTGTAGTGTGTAGTTTGTATTGTGTAGAGTGTAGTTTGAAGTGTGTAGTGTGTAGTTTGAAGTGTGTAATGTTTAGCTTGTAGTGTGTAGTGTGTAGTTTGTAGTGAGTAGTGTTTAGTTGGTATTGTGTAGTGTGTAGTTTGTAGAGTGTAGTGTGTAGTTTGAAGTGTGTAATGTTTAGCTTGTAGTGTGTAGTGTGTAGTTTGTAGTGAGTAGTGTGTAGTTTGTTGTGAGTAATGTGTAGTTTGTAGTGTGTAGTGTGTAGTTTGTAGTGTGTAGTGTGTAGTTTGTAGTGAGTAATGTGTAGTTTGTAGTGTGTAGTTTGTAGTGAGTAGTGTGTAGGTTGTAGTGAGTAGTGTGTAGTTTGTAGTGATTAATGTGTAGATTGTAGTGTGTAGTTTGTAGTGAGTAGTGTGTAGTTTGTATTGAGTAGTGTATAGTTTGTTGTTTTAAGTGTGTAGTTTGTTGTGACTAGTGTGTAGTTTGTATTGTGTAGTGTGTAAATTGTAGTGAGTAGTATGTAGTTTGTTTTCAGTAGTGTGTAGTTTGTAGTGAGTAGTGTGTAGTTTGTAGTGTGTAGTGTGTAGTTTGTAGTGTGTAGTGCGTAGTTTGTAGTGAGTAGTGTGTAGTTTGTAGTTTGTAGTGTGTAGTTTGTAGTGAGTAGTGTGTAGTTTGTAGTGTGTAATGTGTAGTTTGTAGTGTGTAGTTTGTAGTTTGTAGTGTGTAGTTTGTAGTGAGTAGTGTGTAGTTTGTAGTTTGTAGTGTGTAGTTTGTATTGTATAGAGTGTAGTTTGAAGTGTGTAGTGTGTAGTTTGAAGTGTGTAATGTTTAGCTTGTAGTGTGTAGTTTGTAGTGACTAGTGTTTAGTTGGTATTGTGTAGTGTGTAGTTTGTAGAGTGTAGTGTGTAGTTTGAAGTGTGTAATGTTTAGCTTGTAGTGTGTAGTGTGTAGTTTGTTGTGAGTAATGTGTAGTTTGTAGTGTGTAGTGTGTAGTTTGTAGTGTGTAGTGTGTAGTTTGTAGTGTGTAGTTTGTAGTGAGTAGTGTGTAGTTTGTAGTGAGTAGTGTGTAGTTTGTATTGTGTAGTGTGTAGATTGTAGTGAGTAGTATGTAGTTTGTTTTCAGTAGTGTGTAGTTTGTAGTATGTAGTTTGTATTGTGTAGAGTGTAGTTTGAAGTGTGTAGTGTTTAGTTTGTAGTGAGTAGTTTGTAGTTTGTAGTGAGTAGTGTGTAGTTGGTATTGTGTGGTGTGTAGTTTGAAGTGTGTAATGTTTAGCTTGTAGTGTGTAGTGTGTAGTTTGTAGTGAGTAGTGTGTATTTTGTAGTGAGTAATGTGTAGTTTGTAGTGTGTAGTGTGTAGTTTGTAGTGTGTAGTGTGTAGTTTGTAGTGAGTAATATGTAGTTTGTAGTGTGTAGTTTGTAGTTTGTAGTTTGTAGTTTGTAGTGTGTAGTTTGTAGTTTGTAGTGAGTAGTGTGTAGGTTGTAGTGAGTAGTGTGTAGTTTGTAGTGATTAATGTGTAGATTGTAGTGTGTAGTTTGTAGTGAGTAGTGTGTAGTTGGTATTGTGTAGTGTGTAGTTTGAAGTGTGTAATGTTTAGCTTGCAGTGTGTAGTGTGTAGTTTGTAGTGAGTAGTGTGTAGTTTGTAGTGAGTAATGTGTAGTTTGTAGTGTGTAGTGTGTAGTTTGTAGTGTGTAGTGTGTAGTTTGTAGTGAGTAATATGTAGTTTGTAGTGTGTAGTTTGTAGTGAGTAGTGTGTAGGTTGTAGTGAGTAGTGTGTAGTTTGTAGTGAGTAATTTGTAGATTGTAGTGTGTAGTTTGTATTGAGTAGTGTGTAGTTTGTATTGAGTAGTGTATAGTTTGTAGTGTGTAGTGTGTAGTTTGTTGTGACTAGTGTGTAGTTTGTAGTGTGTAGTGTGTAGATTGTAGTGAGTAGTATGTAGCTTGTAGTGAGTAGTGTGTAGTTTGTAGTGAGTAGTATGTATTTTGAAGTGTGTAATGTGTAGTTTGTAGTGTGTAGTGTGTAGTTTGTAGTGTGTAGTGTGTAGTGTTTAGTTTGAACTGTGTAATGTGCAGTTTGTAGTGTGTAGTGTGTAGTTTGTGGTGAGAAGTGTTTAGTTTGTAATGAGTAATGTATAGTTTGTAGTGTGTAGAATGTAGTGTGTAGTGTGTAATTTGTAGTGAGTAGTGTGTAGTTTGTAGTGAGTAATGTGTAGATTGTAGTGTGTAGTTTGTAGTGAGTAGTGTGTAGTTTGTAGTTTGTAGTGTGTAGTTTGTAGTGAGTAGTGTGTAGTTTGTAGTGTGTAATGTGTAGTTTGTAGTGTGTAGTTTGTAGTTTGTAGAGTGTAGTTTGTATTGAGTAGTGTGTAGTTTGTAGTGTGTAATGTGTAGTTTGTAGCGTGCAGTTTGTAGTTTGTAGTGTGTAGTTTGTAAAGAGTAGTGTGTAGTTTGTAGTGTGTAGTGTGTAGTTTGTATTGTGTAGAGTGTAGTTTGTAGTGTGTAATGTGTAGTTTGTAGTGTGCAGTTTGTAGTTTGTAGTGTGTAGTTAATAGTGAGTAGTGTGTAGTTTGTAGTTTGTAGTGTGTAGTTTGTATTGAGTAGTGTGCAGTTTGTAGTGTGTAATGTATAGTTTGTAGTGTGCAGTTTGTAGTTTGTAGTGTGTAGTTTGTAAAGAGTAGTGTGTAGTTTGTAGTGTGTAGTGTGTAGTTTGTATTGTGTAGAGTGTAGTTTGAAGTGTGTAGTGTTTAGTTTGTAGTGAGTAGTGTGTAGTTTGTAGTGCGAAGTGTGTAGTTGGTATTGTGTAGTGTGTAGTTTGTAGTGAGTAGTGTGTAGTTTGTAGTGAGTAATGTGTAGTTTGTAGTGTGTAGTTTGTAGTGAGTAGTGTGTAGTTTGTAGTGAGTAGTGTGTAGTTTGTAGTGAGTAATGTTTAGATTGAAGTGTGTAGTTTGTAGTCAGTAGTGTGTAGTTTGTAGTGAGTAGTGTATAGTTTGTAGTGTGTAGTGTGTTGTTTGTAGTGAATAGTGTGTAGTTTGTAGTGTGTACTTTTTAGTTTGTAGTGAGTAGTGTGTAGTTTGTAGTGAGTAGTGTGTAGTTTGTAGTGAGTAGTGTGTAGTTTGTAGTGAGTAATGTGTAGTTTGTAGTGTGTAGTTTGTAGTGAGTAGTGTGTAGTTTGTAGTGAGTAGTGTGTAGTTTGTAGTGTGTAGTGCGTAGTTTGTAGTGAGTAGTGTGTAGTTTGTAGTGAGTAATGTGTAGTTTGTAGTGTGTAATGCGTAGTTTGTAGTGAGTAGTGTGCAGTTTGTAGTGTGTATTGTGTAGTTTGTAGAGTGTAATGTGTAGTTTGTAGTGAGTAGTGTGTAGTTTGTAGTGAGTAGTGTGTAGTTTGTAGTGTGTAGTGAGTAGTTTGTAGTCAGTACTGTTAGGTTGTAGTGAGTAATTTGTAGTTTGTAGTGTGTAGTGTGTAGTTTGTAGTGTGTAGTGCGTAGTTTGTAGTGAGCAGTGTGTAGTTTGTAGTGTGTAATGTGTAGTTTGTAGTGAGTAGTGTGTAGTTTGTAGTGTGTAGTGTGTAGTTTGTAGAGTGTAATGTGTAGTTTGTTGTGAGTAGTGTGTAGTTTGTAGTGAGTAGTGTGTAGTTTGTAGTGTGTAGTGTGTAGCTTGTAGTGAGTACTGTTAGGTTGTAGTGAGTAATTTGTAGTTTGTAGTGTGTAGTGTGTAGTTTGTAGTGTGTAGTGCGTAGTTTGTAGTGAGTAGTGTGTAGTTTGTAGTGTGTAGTGTGTAGTTTGTAGAGTGTAATGTGTAGTTTGTAGTGAGTAGTGTGTAGTTTGTAGTGAGTAATGTGTTGATTGTAGTGTGTAGTTTGTAGTGAGTAGTGTGTAGTTTGTAGTTTGTAGTGTGTAGTTTGTAGTGAGTAGTGTGTAGTTTGTAGTGTGTAATGTGTAGTTTGTAGTGTGTAGTTTGTAGTTTGTAGAGTGTAGTTTGTATTGAGTAGTGTGTAGTTTGTAGTGTGTAATGTGTAGTTTGTAGTGTGCAGTTTGTAGTTTGTAGTGTGTAGTTTGTAAAGAGTAGTGTGTAGTTTGTAGTGTGTAGTGTGTAGTTTGTAGTGAGTAGTGTGTAGTTTGTAGTGTGTAATGTGTAGTTTGTAGTGTGCAGTTTGTAGTTTGTAGTGTGTAGTTAATAGTGAGTAGTGTGTAGTTTGTAGTTTGTAGTGTGTAGTTTGTATTGAGTAGTGTGCAGTTTGTAGTGTGTAATGTATAGTTTGTAGTGTGCAGTTTGTAGTTTGTAGTGTGTAGTTTGTAAAGAGTAGTGTGTAGTTTGTAGTGTGTAGTGTGTAGTTTGTATTGTGTAGAGTGTAGTTTGAAGTGTGTAGTGTTTAGTTTGTAGTGAGTAGTGTGTAGTTTGTAGTGCGAAGTGTGTAGTTGGTATTGTGTAGTGTGTAGTTTGTAGTGAGTAGTGTGTAGTTTGTAGTGAGTAATGTGTAGTTTGTAGTGTGTAGTTTGTAGTGAGTAGTGTGTAGTTTGTAGTGAGTAGTGTGTAGTTTGTAGTGAGTAATGTTTAGATTGAAGTGTGTAGTTTGTAGTCAGTAGTGTGTAGTTTGTAGTGAGTAGTGTATAGTTTGTATTGTGTAGTGTGTTGTTTGTAGTGAGTAGTGTGTAGTTTGTAGTGTGTACTTTTTAGTTTGTAGTGAGTAGTGTGTAGTTTGTAGTGAGTAGTGTGTAGTTTGTAGTGAGTAGTGTGTAGTTTGTAGTGAGTAATGTGTAGTTTGTAGTGTGTAGTTTGTAGTGAGTAGTGTGTAGTTTGTAGTGAGTAGTGTGTAGTTTGTAGTTTGTAGTGCGTAGTTTGTAGTGAGTAGTGTGTAGTTTGTAGTGAGTAATGTGTAGTTTGTAGTGTGTAATGTGTAGTTTGTAGTGAGTAGTGTGCAGTTTGTAGTGTGTATTGTGTAGTTTGTAGAGTGTAATGTGTAGTTTGTAGTGAGTAGTGTGTAGTTTGTAGTGAGTAGTGTGTAGTTTGTAGTGTGTAGTGAGTAGTTTGTAGTCAGTACTGTTAGGTTGTAGTGAGTAATTTGTAGTTTGTAGTGTGTAGTGAGTAGTTTGTAGTGTGTAGTGCGTAGTTTGTAGTGGGCAGTGTGTAGTTTGTAGTGTGTAATGTGTAGTTTGTAGTGAGTAGTGTGTAGTTTGTAGTGTGTAGTGTGTAGTTTGTAGAGTGTAATGTGTAGTTTGTAGTGAGTAGTGTGTAGTTTGTAGTGAGTAGTGTGTAGTTTGTAGTGTGTAGTGTGTAGTTTGTAGTGAGTACTGTTAGGTTGTAGTGAGTAATTTGTAGTTTGTAGTGTGTAGTGTGTAGTTTGTAGTGTGTAGTGCGTAGTTTGTAGTGAGTAGTGTGTAGTTTGTAGTGTGTAGTGTGTAGTTTGTAGAGTGTAATGTGTAGTTTGTAGTGAGTAGTGTGTAGTTTGTAGTGAGTAGTGTGTAGTTTGTAGTGTGTAGTGTGTTGTTTGTAGTGAGTACTGTTAGGTTGTAGTGAGTAATTTGTAGTTTGTAGTGTGTAGTGTGTAGTTTGTAGTGTGTAGTGCGTAGTTTGTAGTGAGTAGTGTGTAGTTTGTAGTTTGTAGTGTGTAGTTTGTAGTGAGTAGTGTGTAGTTTGATGTGTGTAATGTTTAGCTTGTAGTGTGTAGTGTGTAGTTTGTAGTGAGTAGTGTTTAGTTGGTATTGTGTAGTGTGTAGTTTGTAGAGTGTAGTGTGTAGTTTGAAGTGTGTAATGTTTAGCTTGTAGTGTGTAGTGTGTAGTTTGTAGTGAGTAGTGTGTAGTTTGTTGTGAGTAATGTGTAGTTTGTAGTGTGTAGTGTGTAGTTTGTAGTGTGTAGTGTGTAGTTTGTAGTGAGTAATGTGTAGTTTGTAGTGTGTAGTTTGTAGTGAGTAGTGTGTAGGTTGTAGTGAGTAGTGTGTAGTTTGTAGTGAGTAATGTGTAGATTGTAGTGTGTAGTTTGTAGTGAGTAGTGTGTAGTTTGTATTGAGTAGTGTATAGTTTGTAGTTTTAAGTGTGTAGTTTGTTGTGACTAGTGTGTAGTTTGTATTGTGTAGTGTGTAAATTGTAGTGAGTAGTACGTAGTTTGTTTTCAGTAGTGTGTAGTTTGTAGTGAGTAGTGTGTAGTTTGTAGTGTGTAGTGTGTAGTTTGTAGTGTGTAGTGCGTAGTTTGTAGTGAGTAGTGTGTAGTTTGTAGTTTGTAGTGTGTAGTTTGTAGTGAGTAGTGTGTAGTTTGTAGTGTGTAATGTGTAGTTTGTAGTGTGTAGTTTGTAGTTTGTAGTGTGTAGTTTGTAGTGAGTAGTGTGTAGTTTGTAGTTTGTAGTGTGTAGTTTGTATTGTGTAGAGTGTAGTTTGAAGTGTGTAGTGTGTAGTTTGAAGTGTGTAATGTTTAGCTTGTAGTGTGTAGTTTGTAGTGAGTAGTGTTTAGTTGGTATTGTGTAGTGTGTAGTTTGTAGAGTGTAGTGTGTAGTTTGAAGTGTGTAATGTTTAGCTTGTAGTGTGTAGTGTGTAGTTTGTAGTGAGTAGTGTGTAGTTTGTTGTGAGTAATGTGTAGTTTGTAGTGTGTAGTGTGTAGTTTGTAGTGTGTAGTGTGTAGTTTGTAGTGAGTAATGTGTAGTTTGTAGTGTGTAGTTTGTAGTGAGTAGTGTGTAGGTTGTAGTGAGTAGTGTGTAGTTTGTAGTGAGTAATGTGTTGATTGTAGTGTGTAGTTTGTAGTGAGTAGTGTGTAGTTTGTATTGAGTAGTGTATAGTTTGTAGTTTTAAGTGTGTAGTTTGTTGTGACTAGTGTGTATTTTGTATTGTGTAGTGTGTAGATTGTAGTGAGTAGTATGTAGTTTGTTTTCAGTAGTGTGTAGTTTGTAGTGAGTAGTGTATAGTTTGTGGTGAGTAGTGTGTAGTTTGTAGTGTGTAGTGTGTAGTGTGTATTTTGAAGTGTGTAATGTGTAGTTTGTAGTGTGTAGTGTGTAGTTTGTAGTGTGTAGTGTGTAGTGTGTAATTTGAACTGTGTAATGTACAGTTTGTAGTGTGTAGTGTGTAGTTTGTGGTGAGAAGTGTTTAGTTTGTAATGAGTAATGTATAGTTTGTAGTGTGTAGTTTGTAGTGTGTAGTGTGTAGTTTGTAGTGAGTAGTGTGTAGGTTGTAGTGTGTAGTTTGTAGTGAGTAGTGTGTAGTTTGTAGTGAGTAGTGTGTAGTTTGTATTGTGTAGTGTGTAGATTGTAGTGAGTAGTATGTATTTTGTTTTCAGTAGTGTGTAGTTTGTAGTGTGTAGTTTGTATTGTGTAGAGTGTAGTTTGAAGTGTGTAGTGTTTAGTTTGTAGTGAGTAGTTTGTAGTTTGTAGTGAGTAGTGTGTAGTTGGTATTGTGTGGTGTGTAGTTTGAAGTGTGTAATGTTTAGCTTGTAGTGTGTAGTGTGTAGTTTGTAGTGAGTAGTGAGTATTTTGTAGTGAGTAATGTGTATTTTGTAGTGTGTAGTGTGTAGTTTGTAGTGTGTAGTGTGTAGTTTGTAGTGAGTAATATGTAGTTTGTAGTGTGTAGTTTGTAGTTTGTAGTTTGTAGTGTGTAGTTTGTAGTTTGTAGTGAGTAGTGTGTAGGTTGTAGTGAGTAGTGTGTAGTTTGTAGTGAGTAATGTGTAGATTGTAGTGTGTAGTTTGTAGTGAGTAGTGTGTAGTTGGTATTGTGTAGTGTGTAGTTTGAAGTGTGTAATGTTTAGCTTGTAGTGTGTAGTGTGTAGTTTGTAGTGATTAGTGTGTAGTTTGTAGTGAGTAATGTGTAGTTTGTAGTGTGTAGTGTGTAGTTTGTAGTGTGTAGTGTGTAGTTTGTAGTGAGTAATATGTAGTTTGTAGTGTGTAGTTTGTAGTGAGTAGTGTGTAGGTTGTAGTGAGTAGTGTGTAGTTTGTAGTGAGTAATTTGTAGATTGTAGTGTGTAGTTTGTATTGAGTAGTGTGTAGTTTGTATTGAGTAGTGTATAGTTTGTAGTGTGTAGTGTGTAGTTTGTTGTGACTAGTGTGTAGTTTGTAGTGTGCAGTGTGTAGATTGTAGTGAGTAGTATGTAGCTTGTAGTGAGTAGTGTGTAGTTTGTAGTGAGTAGTGTGTATTTTGAAGTGTGTAATGTGTAGTTTGTAGTGTGTAGTGTGTAGTTTGTAGTGTGTAGTGTGTAGTGTTTAGTTTGAACAGTGTAATGTGCAGTTTGTAGTGTGTAGTGTGTAGTTTGTGGTGAGAAGTGTTTAGTTTGTAATGAGTAATGTATAGTTTGTAGTGTGTAGAATGTAGTGTGTAGTGTGTAATTTGTAGTGAGTAGTGTGTAGTTTGTAGTGAGTAATGTGTAGATTGTAGTGTGTAGGTTGTAGTGAGTAGTGTGTAGTTTGTAGTTTGTAGTGTGTAGTTTGTAGTGAGTAGTTTGTAGTGTGTAATGTGTAGTTTGTAGTGTGTAGTTTGTAGTTTGTAGTGTGTAGTTTGTATTGAGTAGTGTGTAGTTTGTAGTGTGTAATGTGTAGTTTGTAGTGTGCAGTTTGTAGTTTGTAGTGTGTAGTTTGTAAAGAGTAGTGTGTAGTTTGTAGTGTGTAGTGTGTAGTTTGTATTGTGTAGAGTGTAGTTTGTAGTGTGTAATGTGTAGTTTGTAGTGTGCAGTTTGTAGTTTGTAGTGTGTAGTTAATAGTGAGTAGTGTGTAGTTTGTAGTTTGTAGTGTGTAGTTTGTATTGAGTAGTGTGTAGTTTGTAGTGTGTAATGTATAGTTTGTAGTGTGCAGTTTGTAGTTTGTAGTGTGTAGTTTGTAAAGAGTAGTGTGTAGTTTGTAGTGTGTAGTGTGTAGTTTGTATTGTGTAGAGTGTAGTTTGAAGTGTGTAGTGTTTAGTTTGTAGTGAGTAGTGTGTAGTTTGTAGTGCGAAGTGTGTAGTTGGTATTGTGTAGTGTGTAGTTTGTAGTGAGTAGTGTGTAGTTTGTAGTGAGTAATGTGTAGTTTGTAGTGTGTAGTTTGTAGTGAGTAGTGTGTAGTTTGTAGTGAGTAGTGTGTAGTTTGTAGTGAGTAATGTTTAGATTGAAGTGTGTAGTTTGTAGTCAGTAGTGTGTAGTTTGTAGTGAGTAGTGTATAGTTTGTAGTGTGTAGTGTGTTGTTTGTAGTGAATAGTGTGTAGTTTGTAGTGTGTACTTTTTAGTTTGTAGTGAGTAGTGTGTAGTTTGTAGTGAGTAGTGTGTAGTTTGTAGTGAGTAGTGTGTAGTTTGTAGTGAGTAATGTGTAGTTTGTAGTGTGTAGAATGTAGTGAGTAGTGTGTAGTTTGTAGTGAGTAGTGTGTAGTTTGTAGTGTGTAGTGCGTAGTTTGTAGTGAGTAGTGTGTAGTTTGTAGTGAGTAATGTGTAGTTTGTAGTGTGTAATGCGTAGTTTGTAGTGAGTAGTGTGCAGTTTGTAGTGTGTATTGTGTAGTTTGTAGAGTGTAATGTGTAGTTTGTAGTGAGTAGTGTGTAGTTTGTAGTGAGTAGTGTGTAGTTTGTAGTGTGTAGTGAGTAGTTTGTAGTCAGTACTGTTAGGTTGTAGTGAGTAATTTGTAGTTTGTAGTGTGTAGTGTGTAGTTTGTAGTGTGTAGTGCGTAGTTTGTAGTGAGTAGTGTGTAGTTTGTAGTGTGTAATGTGTAGTTTGTAGTGAGTAGTGTGTAGTTTGTAGTGTGTAGTGTGTAGTTTGTAGAGTGTAATGTGTAGTTTGTAGTGAGTAGTGTGTAGTTTGTAGTGAGTAGTGTGTAGTTTGTAGTGTGTAGTGTGTAGTTTGTAGTGTGTAAAGTTAGGTTGTAGTGAGTAATTTGTAGTTTGTAGTGTGTAGTGTGTAGTTTGTAGTGTGTAGTGCGTAGTTTGTAGTGAGTAGTGTGTAGTTTGTAGTTTGTAGTGTGTAGTTTGTAGCGAGTAGTGTGTAGTTTGTAGTGTGTAATGTGTAGTTTGTAGTTTGTAGTGTGTAGTTTGTAGTGAGTAGTGTGTAGTTTGTAGTTTGTAGTGTGTAGTTTGTATTGTGTAGAGTGTAGTTTGAAGTGTGTAGTGTGTAGTTTGAAGTGTGTAATGTTTAGCTTGTAGTGTGTAGTGTGTAGTTTGTAGTGAGTAGTGTTTAGTTGGTATTGTGTAGTGTGTAGTTTGTAGAGTGTAGTGTGTAGTTTGAAGTGTGTAATGTTTAGCTTGTAGTGTGTAGTGTGTAGTTTGTAGTGAGTAGTGTGTAGTTTGTAGTGAGTAATGTGTAGTTTGTAGTGTGTAGTGTGTAGTTTGTAGTGTGTAGTGTGTAGTTTGTAGTGAGTAATGTGTAGTTTGTAGTGTGTAGTTTGTAGTGAGTAGTGTGTAGGTTGTAGTGAGTAGTGTGTAATTTGTAGTGAGTAATGTGTAGATTGTAGTGTGTAGTTTGTAGTGAGTAGTGTGTAGTTTGTATTGAGTAGTGTATAGTTTGTAGTTTTAAGTGTGTAGTTTGTTGTGACTAGTGTGTATTTTGTATTGTGTAGTGTGTAGATTGTAGTGAGTAGTATGTAGTTTGTTTTCAGTAGTGTGTAGTTTGTAGTGAGTAGTGTGTAGTTTGTGGTGATTAGTGTGTAGTTTGTAGTGTGTAGTGTGTAGGTTGTAGTGAGTAGTGTGTAGTTTGTAGTGAGTAATGTGTTGATTGTAGTGTGTAGTTTGTAGTGAGTAGTGTGTAGTTTGTATTGAGTAGTGTATAGTTTGTAGTTTTAAGTGTGTAGTTTGTTGTGACTAGTGTGTATTTTGTATTGTGTAGTGTGTAGATTGTAGTGAGTAGTATGTAGTTTGTTTTCAGTAGTGTGTAGTTTGCAGTGAGTAGTGTGTAGTTTGTGGTGAGTAGTGTGTAGTTTGTAGTGTGTAGTGTGTAGTGTGTATTTTGAAGAGTGTAATGTGTAGTTTGCAGTGTGTAGTGTGTAGTTTGTAGTGTGTAGTGTGTAGTGTGTAATTTGAACTGTGTAATGTGCAGTTTGTAGTGTGTAGTGTGTAGTTTGTGGTGAGAAGTGTTTAGTTTGTAATGAGTAATGTATAGTTTGTAGTGTGTAGTTTGTAGTGTGTAGTGTGTAGTTTGTAGTGAGTAGTGTGTAGCTTGTAGTGTGTAGTTTGTAGTGAGTAGTGTGTAGTTTGTAGTGAGTAGTGTGTAGTTTGTATTGTGTAGTGTGTAGATTGTAGTGAGTAGTATGTAGTTTGTTTTCAGTAGTGTGTAGTTTGTAGTTTGTAGTGTGTAGTTTGTATTGTGTAGAGTGTAGTTTGAAGTGTGTAATGTTTAGCTTGTAGTGTGTAGTGTGTAGTTTGTAGTGAGTAGTTTTTAGTTGGTATTGTGTAGTGTGTAGTTTGTAGAGTGTAGTGTGTAGTTTGAAGTGTGTAATGTTTAGCTTGTAGTGTGTAGTGTGTAGTTTGTAGTGAGTAGTGTGTAGTTTGTAGTGAGTAATGTGTAGTTTGTAGTGAGTAGTGTGTAGGTTGTAGTGAGTAGTGTGTAATTTGTAGTGAGTAATGTGTAGATTGTAGTGTGTAGTTTGTAGTGAGTAGTGTGTAGTTTGTATTGAGTAGTGTATAGTTTGTAGTTTTAAGTGTGTAGTTTGTTGTGACTAGTGTGTATTTTGTATTGTGTAGTGTGTAGATTGTAGTGAGTAGTATGTAGTTTGTTTTCAGTAGTGTGTAGTTTGTAGTGAGTAGTGTGTAGTTTGTGGTGAGTAGTGTGTAGTTTGTAGTGTGTAGTGTGTAGTGTGTATTTTGAAGTGTGTAATGTGTAGTTTGTAGTGTGTAGTGTGTAGTTTGTAGTGTGTAGTGTGTAGTGTGTAATTTGAACTGTGTAATGTGCAGTTTGTAGTGTGTAGTGTGTAGTTTGTGGTGAGAAGTGTTTAGTTTGTAATGAGTAATGTATAGTTTGTAGTGTGTAGTTTGTAGTGTGTAGTGTGTAGTTTGTAGTGAGTAGTGTGTAGTTTGTAGTGTGCAGTTTGTAGTGAGTAGTGTGTAGTTTGTAGTGAATAGTGTGTAAATTGTAGTGTGTAGTGTATAGTGTGTAGTTTGAAGTGTGTAATGTGTAGTTTGTAGTGTGTAGTGTATAGTTTGTGGTTTGTAGTGTGTAGAGTGTAGATTGAAGTGTGTAATGTGCAGTTTGTACTGTGTAGTGTGTAGTTTGTAGTGAGTAGTGTGTAGTTTGTAGTGAGTAATGTGTAGTTTGTAGTGTGTAGTTTGTAGTGAGTAGTGTGTAGTTTGTAGTGAGTAGTGTGTAGTTTGTAGTGAGTAATGTTTAGATTGAAGTGTGTAGTTTGTAGTCAGTAGTGTGTAGTTTGTAGTGAGTAGTGTATAGTTTGTAGTGTGTAGTGTGTTGTTTGTAGTGAATAGTGTGTAGTTTGTAGTGTGTACTTTTTAGTTTGTAGTGAGTAGTGTGTAGTTTGTAGTGAGTAGTGTGTAGTTTGTAGTGAGTAGTGTGTAGTTTGTAGTGAGTAATGTGTAGTTTGTAGTGTGTAGTTTGTAGTGAGTAGTGTGTAGTTTGTAGTGAGTAGTGTGTAGTTTGTAGTGTGTAGTGCGTAGTTTGTAGTGAGTAGTGTGTAGTTTGTAGTGAGTAATGTGTAGTTTGTAGAGTGTAATGTGTAGTTTGTAGTGAGTAGTGTGTAGTTTGTAGTGAGTAGTGTGTAGTTTGTAGTGTGTAGTGAGTAGTTTGTAGTCAGTACTGTTAGGTTGTAGTGAGTAATTTGTAGTTTGTAGTGTGTAGTGTGTAGCTTGTAGTGTGTAGTGCGTAGTTTGTAGTGAGTAGTGTGTAGTTTGTAGTGTGTAATGTGTAGTTTGTAGTGAGTAGTGTGTAGTTTGTAGTGAGTAGTGTGTAGTTTGTAGTGTGTAGTGTGTAGTTTGTAGTGAGTACTGTTAGGTTGTAGTGAGTAATTTGTAGTTTGTAGTATGTAGTGTGTAGTTTGTAGTGTGTAGTGCGTAGTTTGTAGTGAGTAGTGTGTAGTTTGTAGTTTGTAGTGTGTAGTTTGTAGTGAGTAGTGTGTAGTTTGTAGTGTGTAATGTGTAGTTTGTAGTTTGTAGTGTGTAGTTTGTAGTGAGTAGTGTGTAGTTTGTAGTTTGTAGTGTGTAGTTTGTAGTGAGTAGTGTGTAGTTTGTAGTTTGTAGTGTGTAGTTTGTATTGTGTAGAGTGTAGTTTGAAGTGTGTAGTGTGTAGTTTGAAGTGTGTAATGTTTAGCTTGTAGTGTGTAGTGTGTAGTTTGTAGTGAGTAGTGTTTAGTTGGTATTGTGTAGTGTGTAGTTTGTAGAGTGTAGTGTGTAGTTTGAAGTGTGTAATGTTTAGCTTGTAGTGTGTAGTGTGTAGTTTGTAGTGAGTAGTGTGTAGTTTGTAGTGAGTAATGTGTAGTTTGTAGTGTGTAGTGTGTAGTTTGTAGTGTGTAGTGTGTAGTTTTTTAGTGAGTAATGTGTAGTTTATAGTGTGTAGTTTGTAGTGAGTAGTGTGTAGGTTGTAGTGAGTAGTGTGTAATTTGTAGTGAGTAATGTGTAGATTGTAGTGTGTAGTTTGTAGTGAGTAGTGTGTAGTTTGTATTGAGTAGTGTATAGTTTGTAGTTTTAAGTGTGTAGTTTGTTGTGACTAGTGTGTATTTTGTATTGTGTAGTGTGTAGATTGTAGTGAGTAGTATGTAGTTTGTTTTCAGTAGTGTGTAGTTTGTAGTGAGTAGTGTGTAGTTTGTGGTGAGTAGTGTGTAGTTTGTAGTGTGTAGTGTGTAGGTTGTAGTGAGTAGTGTGTAGTTTGTAGTGAGTAATGTGTTGATTGTAGTGTGTAGTTTGTAGTGAGTAGTGTGTAGTTTGTATTGAGTAGTGTATAGTTTGTAGTTTTAAGTGTGTAGTTTGTTGTGACTAGTGTGTATTTTGTATTGTGTAGTGTGTAGATTGTAGTGAGTAGTATGTAGTTTGTTTTCAGTAGTGTGTAGTTTGTAGTGAGTAGTGTGTAGTTTGTGGTGAGTAGTGTGTAGTTTGTAGTGTGTAGTGTGTAGTGTGTATTTTGAAGTGTGTAATGTGTAGTTTGTAGTGTGTAGTGTGTAGTTTGTAGTGTGTAGTGTGTAGTGTGTAATTTGAACTGTGTAATGTGCAGATTGTAGTGTGTAGTGTGTAGTTTGTGGTGAGAAGTGTTTAGTTTGTAATGAGTAATGTATAGTTTGTAGTGTGTAGTTTGTAGTGTGTAGTGTGTAGTTTGTAGTGAGTAGTGTGTAGTTTGTAGTGTGTAGTTTGTAGTGTGTAGAGTGTAGTTTGTAGTGAGTAGTGTGCAGTTTGTATAGTGTAGTGTGTAGATTGTAGTGAGTAGTATGTAGTTTGTTTTCAGTAGTGTGCAGTTTGTAGTGTGTAGTTTGTGTTGTGTAGAGTGTAGTTTGAAGTGTGTAGTGTTTAGTTTGTAGTGAGTAGTTTGTAGTTTGTAGTGAGTAGTGTGTAGTTGGTATTGTGTGGTGTGTAGTTTGAAGTGTGTAATGTTTAGCTTGTAGTGTGTAGTGTTTAGTTTGTAGTGAGTAGTGTGTATTTTGTAGTGAGTAATGTGTAGTTTGTAGTGTGTAGTGTGTAGTTTGTAGTGTGTAGTGTGTAGTTTGTAGTGAGTAATATGTAGTTTGTAGTTTGTAGTTTGTAGTTTGTAGTGTGTAGTTTGTAGTTTGTAGTGAGTAGTGTGTAGGTTGTAGTGAGTAGTGTGTAGTTTGCATTGTGTAGTGTGTAGATTGTAGTGAGTAGTATGTAGTTTGTTTTCAGTAGTGTGTAGTTTGTAGTGTGTAGTTTGTGTTGTGTAGAGTGTAGTTTGAAGTGTGTAGTGTTTAGTTTGTAGTGAGTAGTTTGTAGTTTGTAGTGAGTAGTGTGTAGTTGGTATTGTGTGGTGTGTAGTTTGAAGTGTGTAATGTTTAGCTTGTAGTGTGTAGTGTGTAGTTTGTAGTGAGTAGTGTGTATTTTGTAGTGAGTAATGTGTAGTTTGTAGTGTGTAGTGTGTAGTTTGTAGTGTGTAGTGTGTAGTTTGTAGTGAGTAATATGTAGTTTGTAGTTTGTAGTTTGTAGTTTGTAGTTTGTAGTGTGTAGTTTGTAGTTTGTAGTGAGTAGTGTGTAGGTTGTAGTGAGTAGTGTGTAGTTTGTAGTGAGTAATGTGTAGATTGTAGTGTGTAGTTTGTAGTGAGTAGTGTGTAGTTGGTATTGTGTAGTGTGTAGTTTGAAGTGTGTAATGTTTAGCTTGTAGTGTGTAGTGTGTAGTTTGTAGTGAGTAGTGTGTAGTTTGTAGTGAGTAATGTGTAGTTTGTAGTGTGTAGTGTGTAGTTTGTAGTGTGTAGTGTGTAGTTTGTAGTGAGTAATATGTAGTTTGTAGTGTGTAGTTTGTAGTGAGTAGTGTGTAGGTTGTAGTGAGTAGTGTGTAGTTTGTAGTGAGTAATTTGTAGATTGTAGTGTGTAGTTTGTATTGAGTAGTGTGTAGTTTGTATTGAGTAGTGTATAGTTTGCAGTGTGTAGTGTGTAGTTTGTTGTGACTAGTGTGTAGTTTGTAGTGTGTAGTGTGTAGATTGTAGTGAGTAGTATGTAGCTTGTAGTGAGTAGTGTGTAGTTTGTAGTGAGTAGTGTGTATTTTGAAGTGTGTAATGTGTAGTTTGTAGTGTGTAGTGTGTAGTTTGTAGTGTGTAGTGTGTAGTGTTTAGTTTGAACTGTGTAATGTGCAGTTTGTAGTGTGTAGTGCGTAGTTTGTAGTGAGTAGTGTGTAGTTTGTAGTGTGTAGTTTGTAGTGAGTAGTGTGTAGTTTGTAGTGAATAGTGTGTAAATTGTAGTGTGTAGTGTATAGTGTGTAGTTTGAAGTGTGTAATGTGTAGTTTGTAGTGTGTAGTGTATAGTTTGTAGTTTGTAGTGTGTAGAGTGTAGATTGAAGTGTGTAATGTGCAGTTTGTACTGTGTAGTGTGTGGTTTGTAGTGAGTAGTGTGTAGTTTGTACTGAGTAATGTGTAGTTTGTAGTGTGTAGTTTGTAGTGAGTAGTGTGTAGTTTGTAGTGAGTAGTGTGTAGTTTGTAGTGAGTAATGTTTAGATTGAAGTGTGTAGTTTGTAGTCAGTAGTGTGTAGTTTGTAGTGAGTAGTGTATAGTTTGTAGTGTGTAGTGTGTTGTTTGTAGTGAATAGTGTGTAGTTTGTAGTGTGTACTTTTTAGTTTGTAGTGAGTAGTGTGTAGTTTGTAGTGAGTAGTGTGTAGTTTGTAGTGAGTAGTGTGTAGTTTGTAGTGAGTAATGTGTAGTTTGTAGTGTGTAGTTTTTAGTGAGTAGTGTGTAGTTTGTAGTGAGTAGTATGTAGTTTGTAGTGTGTAGTGCGTAGTTTGTAGTGAGTAGTGTGTAGTTTGTAGTGAATAATGTGTAGTTTGTAGTGTGTAATGCGTAGTTTGTAGTGAGTAGTGTGCAGTTTGTAGTGTGTATTGTGTAGTTTGTAGAGTGTAATGTGTAGTTTGTAGTGAGTAGTGTGTAGTTTGTAGTGAGTAGTGTGTAGTTTGTAGTGTGTAGTGAGTAGTTTGTAGTCAGTACTGTTAGGTTGTAGTGAGTGATTTGTAGTTTGTAGTGTGTAGTGTGTAGTTTGTAGTGTGTAGTGCGTAGTTTGTAGTGAGTAGTGTGTAGTTTGTAGTGTGTAATGTGTAGTTTGTAGTGAGTAGTGTGTAGTTTGTAGTGTGTAGTGTGTAGTTTGTAGAGTGTAATGTGTAGTTTGTAGTGAGTAGTGTGTAGTTTGTAGTGAGTAGTGTGTAGTTTGTAGTGTGTAGTGTGTAGTTTGTAGTGAGTACTGTTAGGTTGTAGTGAGTAATTTGTAGTTTGTAGTGTGTAGTGTGTAGTTTGTAGTGTGTAGTGCGTAGTTTGTAGTGAGTAGTGTGTAGTTTGTAGTTTGTAGTGTGTAGTTTGTAGTGAGTAGTGTGTAGTTTGTAGTGTGTAATGTGTAGTTTGTAGTTTGTAGTGTGTAGTTTGTAGTGAGTAGTGTGTAGTTTGTAGTTTGTAGTGTGTAGTTTGTAGTGAGTAGTGTGTAGTTTGTAGTTTGTAGTGTGTAGTTTGTATTGTGTAGAGTGTAGTTTGAAGTGTGTAGTGTGTAGTTTGAAGTGTGTAATGTTTAGCTTGTAGTGTGTAGTGTGTAGTTTGTAGTGAGTAGTGTTTAGTTGGTATTGTGTAGTGTGTAGTTTGTAGAGTGTAGTGTGTAGTTTGAAGTGTGTAATGTTTAGCTTGTAGTGTGTAGTGTGTAGTTTGTAGTGAGTAGTGTGTAGTTTGTAGTGAGTAATGTGTAGTTTGTAGTGTGTAGTGTGTAGTTTGTAGTGTGTAGTGTGTAGTTTGTAGTGAGTAATGTGTAGTTTGTAGTGTGTAGTTTGTAGTGAGTAGTGTGTAGGTTGTAGTGAGTAGTGTGTAATTTGTAGTGAGTAATGTGTAGATTGTAGTGTGTAGTTTGTAGTGAGTAGTGTGTAGTTTGTATTGAGTAGTGTATAGTTTGTAGTTTTAAGTGTGTAGTTTGTTGTGACTAGTGTGTATTTTGTATTGTGTAGTGTGTAGATTGTAGTGAGTAGTATGTAGTTTGTTTTCAGTAGTGTGTAGTTTGTAGTGAGTAGTGTGTAGTTTGTGGTGAGTAGTGTGTAGTTTGTAGTGTGTAGTGTGTAGGTTGTAGTGAGTAGTGTGTAGTTTGTAGTGAGTAATGTGTTGATTGTAGTGTGTAGTTTGTAGTGAGTAGTGTGTAGTTTGTATTGAGTATTGTATAGTTTGTAGTTTTAAGTGTGTAGTTTGTTGTGACTAGTGTGTATTTTGTATTGTGTAGTGTGTAGATTGTAGTGAGTAGTATGTAGTTTGTTTTCAGTAGTGTGTAGTTTGTAGTGAGTAGTGTGTAGTTTGTGGTGAGTAGTGTGTAGTTTGTAGTGTGTAGTGTGTAGTGTGTATTTTGAAGTGTGTAATGTGTAGTTTGTAGTGTGTAGTGTGTAGTTTGTAGTGTGTAGTGTGTAGTGTGTAATTTGAACTGTGTAATGTGCAGTTTGTAGTGTGTAGTGTGTAGTTTGTGGTGAGAAGTGTTTAGTTTGTAATGAGTAATGTATAGTTTGTAGTGTGTAGTTTGTAGTGTGTAGTGTGTAGTTTGTAGTGAGTAGTGTGTAGTTTGTAGTGTGTAGTTTGTAGTGAGTAGTGTGTAGTTTGTAGTGAGTAGTGTGTAGTTTGTATTGTGTAGTGTGTAGATTGTAGTGAGTAGTATGTAGTTTGTTTTCAGTAGTGTGTAGTTTGTAGTGTGTAGTTTGTGTTGTGTAGAGTGTAGTTTGAAGCGTGTAGTGTTTAGTTTGTAGTGAGTAGTTTGTAGTTTGTAGTGAGTAGTGTGTAGTTGGTATTGTGTGGTGTGTAGTTTGAAGTGTGTAATGTTTAGCTTGTAGTGTGTAGTGTGTAGTTTGTAGTGAGTAGTGTGTATTTTGTAGTGAGTAATGTTTAGTTTGTAGTGTGTAGTGTGTAGTTTGTAGTGTGTAGTGTGTAGTTTGTAGTGAGTAATATGTAGTTTGTAGTTTGTAGTTTGTAGTTTGTAGTTTGTAGTGTGTAGTTTGTAGTTTGTAGTGAGTAGTGTGTAGGTTGTAGTGAGTAGTGTGTAGTTTGTAGTGAGTAATGTGTAGATTGTAGTGTGTAGTTTGTAGTGAGTAGTGTGTAGTTGGTATTGTGTAGTGTGTAGTTTGAAGTGTGTAATGTTTAGCTTGTAGTGTGTAGTGTGTAGTTTGTAGTGAGTAGTGTGTAGTTTGTAGTGTGTAATGTGTAGTTTGTAGTGTGTAGTGTGTAGTTTGTAGTGTGTAGTGTGTAGTTTGTAGTGAGTAATATGTAGTTTGTAGTGTGTAATTTGTAGTGAGTAGTGTGTAGGTTGTAGTGAGTAGTGTGTAGTTTGTAGTGAGTAATTTGTAGATTGTAGTGTGTAGTTTGTATTGAGTAGTGTGTAGTTTGTATTGAGTAGTGTATAGTTTGTAGTGTGTAGTGTGTAGTTTGTTGTGACTAGTGTGTAGTTTGTAGTGTGTAGTGTGTAGATTGTAGTGAGTAGTATGTAGCTTGTAGTGAGTAGTGTGTAGTTTGTAGTGAGTAGTGTGTATTTTGAAGTGTGTAATGTGTAGTTTGTAGTGTGTAGTGTGTAGTTTGTAGTGTGTAGTGTGTAGTGTTTAGTTTGAACTGTGTAATGTGCAGTTTGTAGTGTGTAGTGTGTAGTTTGTGGTGAGAAGTGTTTAGTTTGTAATGAGTAATGTATAGTTTGTAGTGTGTAGAATGTAGTGTGTAGTGTGTAATTTGTAGTGAGTAGTGTGTAGTTTGTAGTGAGTAATGTGTAGATTGTAGTGTGTAGTTTGTAGTGAGTAGTGTGTAGTTTGTAGTTTGTAGTGTGTAGTTTGTAGTGAGTAGTGTGTAGTTTGTAGTGTGTAATGTGTAGTTTGTAGTGTGTAGTTTGTAGTTTGTAGTGTGTAGTTTGTATTGAGTAGTGTGTAGTTTGTAGTGAGCAATGTGTAGTTTGTAGTGTGCAGTTTGTAGTTTGTAGTGTGTAGTTTGTAAAGAGTAGTGTGTACTTTGTAGTGTGTAGTGTGTAGTTTGTAGTGAGTAGTGTGTAGTTTGTAGTGAGTAATGTTTAGATTGAAGTGTGTAGTTTGCAGTCAGTAGTGTGTAGTTTGTAGTGAGTAGTGTATAGTTTGTAGTGTGTAGTGTGTTGTTTGTAGTGAGTAGTGTGTAGTTTGTAGTGTGTACTTTTTAGTTTGTAGTGAGTAGTGTGTAGTTTGTAGTGAGTAGTGTGTAGTTTGTAGTGAGTACTGTGTAGTTTGTAGTGAGTAATGTGTAGTTTGTAGTGTGTAGTTTGTAGTGAGTAGTGTGTAGTTTGTAGTGAGTAGTGTGTAGTTTGTAGTGAGTAATGTGTAGTTTGTAGTGTGTAATGCGTAGTTTGTAGTGAGTAGTGTGTAGTTTGTAGTGTGTATTGTGTAGTTTGTAGAGTGTAATGTGTAGTTTGTAGTGAGTAGTGTGTAGTTTGTAGTGAGTAGTGTGTAGTTTGTAGTGTGTAGTGTGTAGTTTGTAGTCAGTACTGTTAGGTTGTAGTGAGTAATTTGTAGTTTGTAGTGTGTAGTGTGTAGTTTGTAGTGTGTAGTGCGTAGTTTGTAGTGAGTAGTGTGTAGTTTGTAGTGTGTAATGTGTAGTTTGTAGTGAGTAGTGTGTAGTTTGTAGTGTGTAGTGTGTAGTTTGTAGAGTGTAATGTGTAGTTTGTAGTGAGTAGTGTGTAGTTTGTAGTGTGTAGTGTGTAGTTTGTAGTGAGTACTGTTAGGTTGTAGTGATTAATTTGTAGTTTGTAGTGTGTAGTGTGTAGTTTGTAGTGTGTAGTGCGTAGTTTGTAGTGAGTAGTGTGTAGTTTGTAGTTTGTAGTGTGTAGTTTGTAGTGAGTAGTGTGTAGTTTGTAGTGTGTAATGTGTAGTTTGTAGTTTGTAGTGTGTAGTTTGTAGTGAGTAGTGTGTAGTTTGTAGTTTGTAGTGTGTAGTTTGTATTGTGTAGAGTGTAGTTTGAAGTGTGTAGTGTGTAGTTTGAAGTGTGTAATGTTTAGCTTGTAGTGTGTAGTGTGTAGTTTGTAGTGAGTAGTGTTTAGTTGGTATTGTGTAGTGTGTAGTTTGTAGAGTGTAGTGTGTAGTTTGAAGTGTGTAATGTTTAGCTTGTAGTGTGTAGTGTGTAGTTTGTAGTGAGTAGTGTGTAGTTTGTAGTGAGTAATGTGTAGTTTGTAGTGTGTAGTGTGTAGTTTGTAGTGTGTAGTGTGTAGTTTGTAGTGAGTAATGTGTAGTTTGTAGTGTGTAGTTTGTAGTGAGTAGTGTGTAGGTTGTAGTGAGTAGTGTGTAATTTGTAGTGAGTAATGTGTAGATTGTAGTGTGTAGTTTGTAGTGAGTAGTGTGTAGTTTGTATTGAGTAGTGTATAGTTTGTAGTTTTAAGTGTGTAGTTTGTTGTGACTAGTGTGTATTTTGTATTGTGTAGTGTGTAGATTGTAGTGAGTAGTATGTAGTTTGTTTTCAGTAGTGTGTAGTTTGTAGTGAGTAGTGTGTAGTTTGTGGTGAGTAGTGTGTAGTTTGTAGTGTGTAGTGTGTAGTGTGTATTTTGAAGTGTGTAATGTGTAGTTTGTAGTGTGTAGTGTGTAGTTTGTAGTGTGTAGTGTGTAGTGTTTAATTTGAACTGTGTAATGTGCAGTTTGTAGTGTGTAGTGTGTAGTTTGTGGTGAGAAGTGTTTAGTTTGTAATGAGTAATGTATAGTTTGTAGTGTGTAGAATGTAGTGTGTAGTGTGTAATTTGTAGTGAGTAGTGTGTAGTTTGTAGTGAGTAATGTGTAGATTGTAGTGTGTAGTTTGTAGTGAGTAGTGTGTAGTTTGTAGTTTGTAGTGTGTAGTTTGTAGTGAGTAGTGTGTAGTTTGTAGTGTGTATTGTGTAGTTTGTAGTGTGTAGTTTGTAGTTTGTAGTGTGTAGTTTGTATTGAGTAGTGTGTAGTTTGTAGTGAGCAATGTGTAGTTTGTAGTGTGCAGTTTGTAGTTTGTAGTGTGTAGTTTGTAAAGAGTAGTGTGTACTTTGTAGTGTGTAGTGTGTAGTTTGTAGTGAGTAGTGTGTAGTTTGTAGTGAGTAATGTTTAGATTGAAGTGTGTAGTTTGCAGTCAGTAGTGTGTAGTTTGTAGTGAGTAGTGTATAGTTTGTAGTGTGTAGTGTGTTGTTTGTAGTGAGTAGTGTGTAGTTTGTAGTGTGTACTTTTTAGTTTGTAGTGAGTAGTGTGTAGTTTGTAGTGAGTAGTGTGTAGTTTGTAGTGAGTACTGTGTAGTTTGTAGTGAGTAATGTGTAGTTTGTAGTGTGTAGTTTGTAGTGAGTAGTGTGTAGTTTGTAGTGAGTAGTGTGTAGTTTGTAGTGAGTAATGTGTAGTTTGTAGTGTGTAATGCGTAGTTTGTAGTGAGTAGTGTGTAGTTTGTAGTGTGTATTGTGTAGTTTGTAGAGTGTAAAGTGTAGTTTGTAGTGAGTAGTGTGTAGTTTGTAGTGAGTAGTGTGTAGTTTGTAGTGTGTAGTGTGTAGTTTGTAGTCAGTACTGTTAGGTTGTAGTGAGTAATTTGTAGTTTGTAGTGTGTAGTGTGTAGTTTGTAGTGTGTAGTGCGTAGTTTGTAGTGAGTAGTGTGTAGTTTGTAGTGTGTAATGTGTAGTTTGTAGTGAGTAGTGTGTAGTTTGTAGTGTGTAGTGTGTAGTTTGTAGAGTGTAATGTGTAGTTTGTAGTGAGTAGTGTGTAGTTTGTAGTGTGTAGTGTGTAGTTTGTAGTGAGTACTGTTAGGTTGTAGTGATTAATTTGTAGTTTGTAGTGTGTAGTGTGTAGTTTGTAGTGTGTAGTGCGTATTTTGTAGTGAGTAGTGTGTAGTTTGTAGTTTGTAGTGTGTAGTTTGTAGTGAGTAGTGTGTAGTTTGTAGTGTGTAATGTGTAGTTTGTAGTTTGTAGTGTGTAGTTTGTAGTGAGTAGTGTGTAGTTTGTAGTTTGTAGTGTGTAGTTTGTATTGTGTAGAGTGTAGTTTGAAGTGTGTAGTGTGTAGTTTGAAGTGTGTAATGTTTAGCTTGTAGTGTGTAGTGTGTAGTTTGTAGTGAGTAGTGTTTAGTTGGTATTGTGTAGTGTGTAGTTTGTAGAGTGTAGTGTGTAGTTTGAAGTGTGTAATGTTTAGCTTGTAGTGTGTAGTGTGTAGTTTGTAGTGAGTAGTGTGTAGTTTGTAGTGAGTAATGTGTAGTTTGTAGTGTGTAGTGTGTAGTTTGTAGTGTGTAGTGTGTAGTTTGTAGTGAGTA
Source organism: Carcharodon carcharias (assembly GCF_017639515.1). Taxonomy (NCBI): domain Eukaryota; kingdom Metazoa; phylum Chordata; class Chondrichthyes; order Lamniformes; family Lamnidae; genus Carcharodon; species Carcharodon carcharias. Next base: position 138,705 of record NW_024470598.1, on the reverse strand, counting down.
ATGTGTAGTTTGTAGTGTGTAGTTTGTAGTGAGTAGTGTGTAGGTTGTAGTGAGTAGTGTGTAATTTGTAGTGAGTAATGTGTAGATTGTAGTGTGTAGTTTGTAGTGAGTCGTGTGTAGTTTGTATTGAGTAGTGTATAGTTTGTAGTTTTAAGTGTGTAGTTTGTTGTGACTAGTGTGTATTTTGTATTGTGTAGTGTGTAGATTGTAGTGAGTAGTATGTAGTTTGTTTTCAGTAGTGTGTAGTTTGTAGTGAGTAGTGTGTAGTTTGTGGTGAGTAGTGTGTAGTTTGTAGTGTGTAGTGTGTAGTGTGTATTTTGAAGTGTGTAATGTGTAGTTTGTAGTGTGTAGTGTGTAGTTTGTAGTGTGTAGTGTGTAGTGTGTAATTTGAACTGTGTAATGTGCAGTTTGTAGTGTGTTGTGTGTAGTTTGTGGTGAGAAGTGTTTAGTTTGTAATGAGTAATGTATAGTTTGTAGTGTGTAGTTTGTAGTGTGTAGTGTGTAGTTTGTAGTGAGTAGTGTGTAGTTTGTAGTGTGTAGTTTGTAGTGAGTAGTGTGTAGTTTGTAGTGAATAGTGTGTAAATTGTAGTGTGTAGTGTATAGTGTGTAGTTTGAAGTGTGTAATGTGTAGTTTGTAGTGTGTAGTGTATAGTTCGTAGTTTGTAGTGTGTAGAGTGTAGATTGAAGTGTGTAATGTGCAGTTTGTACTGTGTAGTGTGTAGTTTGTAGTGAGTAGTGTGTAGTTTGTAGTGAGTAATGTGTAGTTTGTAGTGTGTAGTTTGTAGTGAGTAGTGTGTAGTTTGTAGTGAGTAGTGTGTAGTTTGTAGTGAGTAATGTGTAGATTGTAGTGTGTAGTTTGTAGTCAGTAGTGTGTAGTTTGTAGTGAGTAGTGTATAGTTTGTAGTGTGTAGTGTGTTGTTTGTAGTGAGTAGTGTGTAGTTTTTAGTGTGTACTTTTTAGTTTGTAGTGAGTAGTGTGTAGTTTGTAGTGAGCAGTGTGTAGTTTGTAGTGAGTAGTGTGTAGTTTGTAATTTGTAGAGTGTAGTTTGTATTGAGTAGTGTGTAGTTTGTAGTGTGTATTTTGTAGTGAGTAGTGTGTAGTTTGTAGTGAGTAATGTGAAGTTTGTAGTGTGTAGTTTGTAGTGAGTAGTGTGTAGTTAGTAGTGAGTAGTGTGTAGTTTGTAGTGTGTAGTGCTTAGTTTGTAGTGAGTAGTGTGTAGTTTGTAGTGAGTAATGTGTAGTTTGTAGTGTGTAATTTGTAGTTTGTAGTGAGTAGTGTGTAGTTTGTAGTGTGTAGTGTGTAGTTTGTAGAGTGTAATGTGTAGTTTGTAGTGAGTAGTGTGTAGTTTGTAGTGAGTAGTGTGTAGTTTGAAGTTTTTAGCGTGTAGTTTGTAGTCAGTACTGTTAGGTTGTAGTGAGTAATGTGTCGTTTGTAGTGTGCAGTGTGTAGCTTGTAGTGTGTAGTGCGTAGTTTGTAGTGAGTAGTGTGTAGTTTGTAGTTTGTAGTGTGTAGTTTGTAGTGAGTAGTGTGTAGTTTGTAGTGTGTAATGTGTAGTTTGTAGTCTGCAGTTTGTAGTTTGTAGTGTGTAGTTTGTAGTGAGTAGTGTGTAGTTTGTAGTGTGTAGTGTGTTGTTTGTATTGTGTAGAGTGTAGTTTGAAGTGTGTAGTGTTTAGTTTGTAGTGAGTAGTGTGTAGTTTGTAGTGCGAAGTGTGTAGTTGGTATTGTGTAGTGTGTAGTTTGTAGTGAGTAGTGTGTAGTTTGTAGTGAGTAGTGTGTAGTTGGTATTGTGTGGTGTGTAGTTTGAAGTGTGTAATGTTTAGCTTGTAGTGTGTAGTGTGTAGTTTGTAGTGAGTAGTCTGTATTTTGTAGTGAGTAATGTGTAGTTTGTAGTGTGTAGTGTGTAGTTTGTAGTGTGTAGTGTGTAGTTTGTAGTGAGTAATATGTAGTTTGTAGTGTGTAGTTTGTAGTGAGTAGTGTGTAGGTTGTAGTGAGTAGTGTGTAGTTTGTAGTGAGTAATGTGTAGATTGTAGTGTGTAGTTTGTAGTGAGTAGTGTGTAGTTGGTAATGTGTAGTGTGTAGTTTGAAGTGTGTAATGTTTAGCTTGTAGTGTGTAGTGTGTAGTTTGTAGTGAGTAGTGTGTAGTTTGTAGTGAGTAATGTGTAGTTTGTAGTTTGTAGTGTGTAGTTTGTAGTGTGTAGTGTGTAGTTTGTAGTGAGTAATATGTAGTTTGTAGTGTGTAGTTTGTAGTGAGTAGTGTGTAGGTTGTAGTGAGTAGTGTGTAATTTGTAGTGAGTAATTTGTAGATTGTAGTGTGTAGTTTGTATTGAGTAGTGTGTAGTTTGTATTGAGTAGTGTATAGTTTGTAGTGTGTAGTGTGTAGTTGTTGTGACTAGTGTGTAGTTTGTAGTGTGTAGTGTGTAGATTGTAGTGAGTAGTATGTAGCTTGTAGTGAGTAGTGTGTAGTTTGTAGTGAGTAGTGTGTATTTTGAAGTGTGTAATGTGTAGTTTGTAGTGTGTAGTTTGTAGTGTGTAGTGTGTAGTGTTTAGTTTGAACTGTGTAATGTGCAGTTTGTAGTGTGTAGTGTGTAGTTTGTGGTGAGAAGTGTTTAGTTTGTAGTGAGTAATGTATAGTTTGTAGTGTGTAGAATGTAGTGTGTAGTGTGTAATTTGTAGTGAGTAGTGTGTGGTTTGTAGTGAGTAATGTGTAGATTGTAGTGTGTAGTTTGTAGTGAGTAGTGTGTAGTTTGTAGTTTGTAGTGTGTAGTTTGTAGTGAGTAGTGTGTAGTTTGTAGTGTGTAATGTGTAGTTTGTAGTGTGTAGTTTGTAGTTTGTAGTGTGTAGTTTGTAGTGAGTAGTGTGTAGTTTGTAGTTTGTAGTGTGTAGTTTGTATTGTGTAGAGTGTAGTTTGAAGTGTGTAGTGTTTAGTTTGTAGTGAGTAGTGTGTAGTTTGTAGTGAGTAGTGTGTAGTTGGTATTGTGTAGTGTGTAGTTTGCAGAGTGTAGTGTGTAGTTTGAAGTGTGTAATGTTTAGCTTGTAGTTTGTAGTGTGTAGTTTGTAGTGAGTAGTGTGTAGTTTGTAGTGAGTAATGTGTAGTTTGTAGTGTGTAGTGTGTAGTTTGTAGTGTGTAGTGTGTAGTTTGTAGTGAGTAATGTGTAGTTTGTAGTGTGTAGTTTTTAGTGAGTAGTGTGTAGGTTGTAGTGAGTAGTGTGTAGTTTGTAGTGAGTAATGTGTAGATTGTAGTGTGTCGTTTGTAGTGAGTAGTGTGTAGTTTGTATTGAGTAGTGTATAGTTTGTAGTTTGAAGTGTGTAGTTTGTTGTGACTAGTGTGTAGTTTGTATTGTGTAGTGTGTAGATTGTAGTGAGTAGTATGTAGTTTGTTTTGAGTAGTGTGTAGTTTGTAGTCAGTAGTGTGTAGTTTGTAGTGAGTAGTGTGTAGTTTGTAGTGTGTAGTGTGTAGTTTGTAGTCAGTACTGTTAGGTTGTAGTGAGTAATGTGTAGTTTGTAGTGTGTAGTGTGTAGTTTGTAGTGTGTAGTGCGTAGTTTGTAGTGAGTAGTGTGTAGTTTGTAGTTTGTAGTGTGTAGTTTGTATTGAGTAGTGTGTAGTTTGTAGTGTGTAATGTGTAGTTTGTAGTGTGCAGTTTTTAGTTTGTAGAGTGTAGTTTCTAAAGAGTAGTGTGTAGTTTGTAGTGTGTAATGTGTAGTTTGTAGTGTGCAGTTTGTAGTTTGTAGTCTGTAGTTTGTACTGAGTATTGTGTAGTTTGTAGTTTGTAGTGTGTAGTTTGTATTGAGTAGTGTGTAGTTTGTAGTGTGTAATGTGTAGTTTGTAGTGTGCAGTTTGTAGTTTGTAGTGTGTAGTTTGTAAAGAGTAGTGTGTAGTTTGTAGTGTGTAGTGTGTAGTTTGTATTGTGTAGAGTGTAGTTTGAAGTGTGTAGTGTTTAGTTTGTAGTGAGTAGTGTGTAGTTTGTAGTGCGTAGTGTTTAGTTGGTATTGTGTAGTTTGTAGTTTGAAGTGTGTAATGTTTAGCTTGTAGTGTGTAGTGTGTAGTTTGTAGTGAGTAGTGTGTAGTTTGTAGTGAGTAATGTGTAGTTTGTAGTGTGTAGTGTGTAGTTTGTAGTGTGTAGTGTGTAGTTTGTACTGACTAATATGTAGTTTGTAGTGTGTAGTTTGTAGTGAGTAGTGTGTAGGTTGTAGTGAGTAGTGTGTAGTTTGTAGTGAGTAATGATTAGATTGTAGTGTGTAGTTTGTAGTGAGTAGTGTTTAGTTTGTATTGAGTAGTGTATAGTTTGTAGTGTGTAGTGTGTAGTTTGTTGTGACTAGTGTTTAGTTTGTAGTGTGTAGTGTGTATTTTGAAGTGTGTAATGTGTAGTTTGTAGTGTGTAGTGTGTAGTTTGTAGTGTGTAGTGTGTAGTTTGTGGTGAGAAGTGTTTAGTTTGTAGTGAATAATGTATAGTTTGTAATGTGTAGAATGTAGCGTGTAGTGTGTAATTTGTAGTGAGTAGTGTGTAGTTTGTAGTGAGTAATGTGTAGATTGTAGTGTGTAGTTTGTAGTGTGTAGTGTGTAGTTTGTAGTTTGTAATGTGTAGTTTGTAGTTAGTAGTGTGTAGTTTGTAGTGAGTAGTGTGTAGTTGGAAGTGAGTAATGTGTAGTTTGTAGTGTGTAGTGTGTAGTTTGTAGTGAGTAGTGTGTAGTTTGTAGTGAGTAATGTGTAGTTTGTAGTGAGTAATGTGTATTTTGTTGTGAGTAATGTGTAGTTTGTAGTGTGTAGTGTGTAGTTTGTGGTGCATAATGTGTAGTTTGTAGTGTTTAGAATGTAGTGTGTAGTTAGTAGTTTGCAGTTTTTAGTGTTTAGAATGTAGTGTGTAGTATGTAGTGTGTAGTGTTTAGAATGTAGTGTGAAGATTGTAGTTTTCAGTGTTTAGAATGTATTGTGCAGTTAGTAGTTTGTAGTGTGTAATGTGTAGTTTGTAATGTTTAGAATGTAGTGTGTAGTGTGTAGTGTTTAGAATGTAGTGTGAAGATTGTAGTTTTCAGTGTTTAGAATGTATTTTGCAGTTAGTAGTTTGTAGTGTGTAATGTGTAGTTTGTAATGTTTAGAATGTAGTGTGTAGTTTGTAGTCCTTAGAATGTAGTGTATAGTTTGTAGTGTTTACAATGAAGTGTGTAGTTTGTAGTTTGTAGTGTTTAGAATGTAGTGTGTAGTTTGTAGTTTGTAGTGTTTAGAATGTAGTGTGTAGTTTGTAGTGTTTAGAATGTAGTGTGTAGTTTGTAGTTTGTAGTGTTTAGAATGTAGTGTGTAGTTTGTAGTTTGTAGTGTTTAGAATGTAGTGTGTAGTTTGTAGTGTTTAGAATGTAGTGTGTAGTTTGTAGTTTGTAGTGTTTAGAATGTAGTGTCTAGTGTGTAGTTTGTAGTGTTTAGAATGTAGTGTGTAGTTAGTAGTTTGCAGTTTTTAGTGTTTAGAATGTAGTGTGTAGTTAGTAGTTTGCAGTTTTTAGTGTTTAGAATGTAGTGTGTAGTATGTAGTGTGTAGTGTTTAGAATGTAGTGTGAAGATTGTAGTTTTCAGTGTTTAGAATGTATTGTGCAGTTAGTAGTTTGTAGTGTGTAATGTGTAGTTTGTAATGTTTAGAATGTAGTGTGTAGTTTGTAGTCCTTAGAATGTAGTGTATAGTTTGTAGTGTTTACAATGAAGTGTGTAGTTTGTAGTTTGTAGTGTTTAGAATGTAGTGTGTAGTTTGTAGTTTGTAGTGTTTAGAATGTAGTGTGTAGTTTGTAGTGTTTAGAATGTAGTGTGTAGTTTGTAGTTTGTAGTGTTTAGAATGTAGTGTGTAGTTTGTAGTTTGTAGTGTTTAGAATGTAGTGTGTAGTTTGTAGTGTTTAGAATGTAGTGTGTAGTTTGTAGTTTGTAGTGTTTAGAATGTAGTGTGTAGTTTGTAGTGTTTAGAATGTAGTGTGTAGTTTGTAGTTTGTAGTGTTTAGAATGTAGTGTGTAGTTTGTAGTTTGTAGTGTTTAGAATGTAGTGTGTAGTTTGTAGTGTTTAGAATGTAGTGTGTAGTTTGTAGTTTGTAGTGTTTAGAATGCAGTGTGTAGTTTGTAGTGTTTAGAATGTAGTGTGTAGTTTGTAGTTTGTAGTGTTTAGAATGTAGTGTGTAGTTTGTAGTGTTTAGAATGTAGTGTGTAGTTTGTAGTTTGTAGTGTTTAGAATGTAGTGTGTAGTTTGTAGTGTTTAGAATGTAGTGTGTAGTTTGTAGTTTGTAGTGTTTAGAATGTAGTGTGTAGTTTGTAGTGTTTAGAATGTAGTGTGTAGTTTGTAGTTTGTAGTGTTTAGAATGTAGTGTCTAGTTTGTAGTTTGTAGTGTTTAGAACTGTAGTGTTAGTTTGTAGTTTGTAGTGTTTAGAAGTAGTCTAGTTTGTAGTTTGTAGTGTTTAGAATGTAGTGTCTAGTTTGTAGTTTGTAGTGTTTAGAATTGTAGTGTCTAGTGTGTAGTTTGTAGTGTTTAGAATGTAGTGTCTAGTTTGAGTTTGTAGTGTTTAGAATGTAGTGTCTAGTTTGTAGTTTGTAGTGTTTAGAATGTAGTGTCTAGTTTGTAGTTTGTAGTGTTTAGAATGTAGTGTCTAGTTTGTAGTTTGTAGTGTTAGAATGTAGTGTCTAGTTTGTAGTTTGTAGTGTTTAGAATGTAGTGTCTAGTTTGTAGTTTGTAGAGTTTAGAATGTAGTGTCTAGTTTGTAGTTTGTAGTGTTTAGAATGTAGTGTCTAGTGTGTAGTTTGTAGTGTTTAGAATGTAGTGTCTAGTTTGTAGTTTGTAGTGTTTAGAATGTAGTGTGTAGTTTGTAGTGTTTAGAATGTAGTGTGTAGTTTGTAGTGTTTAGAATGTAGTGTGTAGTTTGTAGTTTGTAGTGTTTAGAATGTAGTGTGTAGTTTGTAGTGTTTAGAATGTAGTGTGTAGTTTGTAGTGTTTAGAATGTAGTGTGTAGTTTGTAGTGTTTAGAATGTAGTGTGTAGTTTGTAGTGTTTAGAATGTAGTGTGTAGTTTGTAGTGTTTAGAATGTAGTGTGTAGTTTGTAGTTTGTAGTGTTTAGAATGTAGTGTGTAGTTTGTAGTGTTTAGAATGTAGTGTGTAGTTTGTAGTGTTTAGAATGTAGTGTGTAGTTTGTAGTGTTTAGAATGTAGTGTGTAGTTTGTAGTTTGTAGTGTTTAGAATGTAGTGTGTAGTTTGTAGTTTGTAGTGTTTAGAATGTAGTGTGTAGTGTGTAGTGTTTAGAATGTAGTGTGAAGATTGTAGTTTTCAGTGTTTAGAATGTATTTTGCAGTTAGTAGTTTGTAGTGTGTAGAATGTAGTGTCTAGTTTGTAGTTTTTAGAGTTTAGAATGTAGTGTCTAGTTTGTAGTTTGTAGTGTTAGAATGTAGTGTCTAGTTTGTAGTTTGTAGTGTTTAGAATGTAGTGTCTAGTTTGTAGTTTGTAGGTTTAGAATGTAGTGTCTAGTTTGTAGTTTGTAGTGTTTAGAATGTAGTGTATAGTTTGTAGTTTGTAGTGTTTAGAATGTAGTGTCTAGTTTGTAGTTTGTAGTGTTTAGAATGTAGTGTCTAGTTTGTAGTTTGTAGTGTTTAGAATGTAGTGTCTAGTTGTAGTTTGTAGTGTTTAGAATGTAGTGTCTAGTTTGTAGTTTGTAGTGTTTAGAATGTAGTGTCTAGTTTGTAGTTTGTAGTGTTTAGAATGTAGTGTCTAGTTTGTAGTTTGTAGTGTTTAGAATGTAGTGTATAGTTTGTAGTTTGTAGTAGATTTAGGAATTGTAGTGTCTAGATAGTGTAGTTTGTATTTGTAGTGTTTAGAATGTAGTGTCTAGTTTGTAGTTTGTAGTGTTTAGAATGTAGTGTCTAGTTTGTAGTTTGTAGTGTTTAGAATGTAGTGTCTAGTTTGTAGTTTGTAGTGTTTAGAATGTAGTGTCTAGTTTGTAGTTTGTAGTGTTTAGAATGTAGTGTCTAGTTTGTAGTTTGTAGTGTTTAGAATGTAGTGTCTAGTTTGTAGTTTGTAGTGTTTAGAATGTAGTGTCTAGTTTGTAGTTTGTAGTGTTTAGAATGTAGTGTCTAGTTTGTAGTTTGTAGTGTTTAGAATGTAGTGTCTAGTTTGTAGTTTGTAGTGTTTAGAATGTAGTGTCTAGTTTGTAGTTTGTAGTGTTTAGAATGTAGTGTCTAGTTTGTAGTTTGTAGTGTTTAGAATGTAGTGTCTAGTTTGTAGTTTGTAGTGTTTAGAATGTAGTGTCTAGTTTGTAGTTTGTAGTGTTTAGAATGTAGTGTCTAGTTTGTAGTTTGTAGTGTTTAGAATGTAGTGTCTAGTTTGTAGTTTGTAGTGTTTAGAATGTAGTGTCTAGTTTGTAGTTTGTAGTGTTTAGAATGTAGTGTCTAGTTTGTAGTTTGTAGTGTTTAGAATGTAGTGTCTAGTTTGTAGTTTGTAGTGTTTAGAATGTAGTGTCTAGTTTGTAGTTTGTAGTGTTTAGAATGTAGTGTCTAGTTTGTAGTTTGTAGTGTTTAGAATGTAGTGTCTAGTTTGTAGTTTGTAGTGTTTAGAATGTAGTGTCTAGTTTGTAGTTTGTAGTGTTTAGAATGTAGTGTCTAGTTTGTAGTTTGTAGTGTTTAGAATGTAGTGTCTAGTTTGTAGTTTGTAGTGTTTAGAATGTAGTGTCTAGTTTGTAGTTTGTAGTGTTTAGAATGTAGTGTATAGTTTGTAGTTTGTAGTGTTTAGAATGTAGTGTCTAGTTTGTAGTTTGTAGTGTTTAGAATGTAGTGTCTAGTTTGTAGTTTGTAGTGTTTAGAATGTAGTGTCTAGTTTGTAGTTTGTAGTGTTTAGAATGTAGTGTCTAGTTTGTAGTTTGTAGTGTTTAGAATGTAGTGTCTAGTTTGTAGTTTGTAGTGTTTAGAATGTAGTGTCTAGTTTGTAGTTTGTAGTGTTTAGAATGTAGTGTCTAGTTTGTAGTTTGTAGTGTTTAGAATGTAGTGTCTAGTTTGTAGTTTGTAGTGTTTAGAATGTAGTGTCTAGTTTGTAGTTTGTAGTGTTTAGAATGTAGTGTCTAGTTTGTAGTTTGTAGTGTTTAGAATGTAGTGTCTAGTTTGTAGTTTGTAGTGTTTAGAATGTAGTGTCTAGTTTGTAGTTTGTAGTGTTTAGAATGTAGTGTCTAGTTTGTAGTTTGTAGTGTTTAGAATGTAGTGTCTAGTGTGTAGTTTGTAGTGTTTAGAATGTAGTGTCTAGTTTGTAGTTTGTAGTGTTTAGAATGTAGTGTCTAGTTTGTAGTTTGTAGTGTTTAGAATGTAGTGTCTAGTTTGTAGTTTGTAGTGTTTAGAATGTAGTGTCTAGTTTGTAGTTTGTAGTGTTTAGAATGTAGTGTCTAGTTTGTAGTTTGTAGTGTTTAGAATGTAGTGTCTAGTTTGTAGTTTGTAGTGTTTAGAATGTAGTGTCTAGTTTGTAGTTTGTAGTGTTTAGAATGTAGTGTCTAGTTTGTAGTTTGTAGTGTTTAGAATGTAGTGTCTAGTTTGTAGTTTGTAGTGTTTAGAATGTAGTGTCTAGTTTGTAGTTTGTAGTGTTTAGAATGTAGTGTCTAGTTTGTAGTTTGTAGTGTTTAGAATGTAGTGTCTAGTTTGTAGTTTGTAGTGTTTAGAATGTAGTGTCTAGTTTGTAGTTTGTAGTGTTTAGAATGTAGTGTCTAGTTTGTAGTTTGTAGTGTTTAGAATGTAGTGTCTAGTTTGTAGTTTGTAGTGTTTAGAATGTAGTGTCTAGTTTGTAGTTTGTAGTGTTTAGAATGTAGTGTCTAGTTTGTAGTTTGTAGTGTTTAGAATGTAGTGTCTAGTTTGTAGTTTGTAGTGTTTAGAATGTAGTGTCTAGTTTGTAGTTTGTAGTGTTTAGAATGTAGTGTCTAGTTTGTAGTTTGTAGTGTTTAGAATGTAGTGTCTAGTTTGTAGTTTGTAGTGTTTAGAATGTAGTGTCTAGTTTGTAGTTTGTAGTGTTTAGAATGTAGTGTCTAGTTTGTAGTTTGTAGTGTTTAGAATGTAGTGTCTAGTTTGTAGTTTGTAGTGTTTAGAATGTAGTGTCTAGTTTGTAGTTTGTAGTGTTTAGAATGTAGTGTCTAGTTTGTAGTTTGTAGTGTTTAGAATGTAGTGTCTAGTTTGTAGTTTGTAGTGTTTAGAATGTAGTGTCTAGTTTGTAGTTTGTAGTGTTTAGAATGTAGTGTCTAGTTTGTAGTTTGTAGTGTTTAGAATGTAGTGTCTAGTTTGTAGTTTGTAGTGTTTAGAATGTAGTGTCTAGTTTGTAGTTTGTAGTGTTTAGAATGTAGTGTCTAGTTTGTAGTTTGTAGTGTTTAGAATGTAGTGTCTAGTTTGTAGTTTGTAGTGTTTAGAATGTAGTGTCTAGTTTGTAGTTTGTAGTGTTTAGAATGTAGTGTCTAGTTTGTAGTTTGTAGTGTTTAGAATGTAGTGTCTAGTTTGTAGTTTGTAGTGTTTAGAATGTAGTGTCTAGTTTGTAGTTTGTAGTGTTTAGAATGTAGTGTCTAGTTTGTAGTTTGTAGTGTTTAGAATGTAGTGTCTAGTTTGTAGTTTGTAGTGTTTAGAATGTAGTGTCTAGTTTGTAGTTTGTAGTGTTTAGAATGTAGTGTCTAGTTTGTAGTTTGTAGTGTTTAGAATGTAGTGTCTAGTTTGTAGTTTGTAGTGTTTAGAATGTAGTGTCTAGTTTGTAGTTTGTAGTGTTTAGAATGTAGTGTCTAGTTTGTAGTTTGTAGTGTTTAGAATGTAGTGTCTAGTTTGTAGTTTGTAGTGTTTAGAATGTAGTGTCTAGTTTGTAGTTTGTAGTGTTTAGAATGTAGTGTCTAGTTTGTAGTTTGTAGTGTTTAGAATGTAGTGTCTAGTTTGTAGTTTGTAGTGTTTAGAATGTAGTGTCTAGTTTGTAGTTTGTAGTGTTTAGAATGTAGTGTCTAGTTTGTAGTTTGTAGTGTTTAGAATGTAGTGTCTAGTTTGTAGTTTGTAGTGTTTAGAATGTAGTGTCTAGTTTGTAGTTTGTAGTGTTTAGAATGTAGTGTCTAGTTTGTAGTTTGTAGTGTTTAGAATGTAGTGTCTAGTTTGTAGTTTGTAGTGTTTAGAATGTAGTGTCTAGTTTGTAGTTTGTAGTGTTTAGAATGTAGTGTCTAGTTTGTAGTTTGTAGTGTTTAGAATGTAGTGTCTAGTTTGTAGTTTGTAGTGTTTAGAATGTAGTGTCTAGTTTGTAGTTTGTAGTGTTTAGAATGTAGTGTCTAGTTTGTAGTTTGTAGTGTTTAGAATGTAGTGTCTAGTTTGTAGTTTGTAGTGTTTAGAATGTAGTGTCTAGTTTGTAGTTTGTAGTGTTTAGAATGTAGTGTCTAGTTTGTAGTTTGTAGTGTTTAGAATGTAGTGTCTAGTTTGTAGTTTGTAGTGTTTAGAATGTAGTGTCTAGTTTGTAGTTTGTAGTGTTTAGAATGTAGTGTCTAGTGTGTAGTTTGTAGTGTTTAGAATGTAGTGTCTAGTTTGTAGTTTGTAGTGTTTAGAATGTAGTGTCTAGTTTGTAGTTTGTAGTGTTTAGAATGTAGTGTCTAGTTTGTAGTTTGTAGTGTTTAGAATGTAGTGTCTAGTTTGTAGTTTGTAGTGTTTAGAATGTAGTGTCTAGTTTGTAGTTTGTAGTGTTTAGAATGTAGTGTCTAGTTTGTAGTTTGTAGTGTTTAGAATGTAGTGTCTAGTTTGTAGTTTGTAGTGTTTAGAATGTAGTGTCTAGTTTGTAGTTTGTAGTGTTTAGAATGTAGTGTCTAGTTTGTAGTTTGTAGTGTTTAGAATGTAGTGTCTAGTTTGTAGTTTGTAGTGTTTAGAATGTAGTGTCTAGTTTGTAGTTTGTAGTGTTTAGAATGTAGTGTCTAGTTTGTAGTTTGTAGTGTTTAGAATGTAGTGTCTAGTTTGTAGTTTGTAGTGTTTAGAATGTAGTGTCTAGTTTGTAGTTTGTAGTGTTTAGAATGTAGTGTCTAGTTTGTAGTTTGTAGTGTTTAGAATGTAGTGTCTAGTTTGTAGTTTGTAGTGTTTAGAATGTAGTGTCTAGTTTGTAGTTTGTAGTGTTTAGAATGTAGTGTCTAGTTTGTAGTTTGTAGTGTTTAGAATGTAGTGTCTAGTTTGTAGTTTGTAGTGTTTAGAATGTAGTGTCTAGTTTGTAGTTTGTAGTGTTTAGAATGTAGTGTCTAGTTTGTAGTTTGTAGTGTTTAGAATGTAGTGTCTAGTTTGTAGTTTGTAGTGTTTAGAATGTAGTGTCTAGTTTGTAGTTTGTAGTGTTTAGAATGTAGTGTCTAGTGTGTAGTTTGTAGTGTTTAGAATGTAGTGTCTAGTTTGTAGTTTGTAGTGTTTAGAATGTAGTGTCTAGTTTGTAGTTTGTAGTGTTTAGAATGTAGTGTCTAGTTTGTAGTTTGTAGTGTTTAGAATGTAGTGTCTAGTTTGTAGTTTGTAGTGTTTAGAATGTAGTGTCTAGTTTGTAGTTTGTAGTGTTTAGAATGTAGTGTCTAGTTTGTAGTTTGTAGTGTTTAGAATGTAGTGTCTAGTTTGTAGTTTGTAGTGTTTAGAATGTAGTGTCTAGTTTGTAGTTTGTAGTGTTTAGAATGTAGTGTCTAGTTTGTAGTTTGTAGTGTTTAGAATGTAGTGTCTAGTTTGTAGTTTGTAGTGTTTAGAATGTAGTGTCTAGTTTGTAGTTTGTAGTGTTTAGAATGTAGTGTCTAGTTTGTAGTTTGTAGTGTTTAGAATGTAGTGTCTAGTTTGTAGTTTGTAGTGTTTAGAATGTAGTGTCTAGTTTGTAGTTTGTAGTGTTTAGAATGTAGTGTCTAGTTTGTAGTTTGTAGTGTTTAGAATGTAGTGTCTAGTTTGTAGTTTGTAGTGTTTAGAATGTAGTGTCTAGTTTGTAGTTTGTAGTGTTTAGAATGTAGTGTCTAGTTTGTAGTTTGTAGTGTTTAGAATGTAGTGTCTAGTTTGTAGTTTGTAGTGTTTAGAATGTAGTGTCTAGTTTGTAGTTTGTAGTGTTTAGAATGTAGTGTCTAGTTTGTAGTTTGTAGTGTTTAGAATGTAGTGTCTAGTTTGTAGTTTGTAGTGTTTAGAATGTAGTGTCTAGTTTGTAGTTTGTAGTGTTTAGAATGTAGTGTCTAGTTTGTAGTTTGTAGTGTTTAGAATGTAGTGTCTAGTTTGTAGTTTGTAGTGTTTAGAATGTAGTGTCTAGTTTGTAGTTTGTAGTGTTTAGAATGTAGTGTCTAGTTTGTAGTTTGTAGTGTTTAGAATGTAGTGTCTAGTTTGTAGTTTGTAGTGTTTAGAATGTAGTGTCTAGTTTGTAGTTTGTAGTGTTTAGAATGTAGTGTCTAGTTTGTAGTTTGTAGTGTTTAGAATGTAGTGTCTAGTTTGTAGTTTGTAGTGTTTAGAATGTAGTGTCTAGTTTGTAGTTTGTAGTGTTTAGAATGTAGTGTCTAGTTTGTAGTTTGTAGTGTTTAGAATGTAGTGTCTAGTTTGTAGTTTGTAGTGTTTAGAATGTAGTGTCTAGTTTGTAGTTTGTAGTGTTTAGAATGTAGTGTCTAGTTTGTAGTTTGTAGTGTTTAGAATGTAGTGTCTAGTTTGTAGTTTGTAGTGTTTAGAATGTAGTGTCTAGTTTGTAGTTTGTAGTGTTTAGAATGTAGTGTCTAGTTTGTAGTTTGTAGTGTTTAGAATGTAGTGTCTAGTTTGTAGTTTGTAGTGTTTAGAATGTAGTGTCTAGTTTGTAGTTTGTAGTGTTTAGAATGTAGTGTCTAGTTTGTAGTTTGTAGTGTTTAGAATGTAGTGTCTAGTTTGTAGTTTGTAGTGTTTAGAATGTAGTGTCTAGTTTGTAGTTTGTAGTGTTTAGAATGTAGTGTCTAGTTTGTAGTTTGTAGTGTTTAGAATGTAGTGTCTAGTTTGTAGTTTGTAGTGTTTAGAATGTAGTGTCTAGTTTGTAGTTTGTAGTGTTTAGAATGTAGTGTCTAGTTTGTAGTTTGTAGTGTTTAGAATGTAGTGTCTAGTTTGTAGTTTGTAGTGTTTAGAATGTAGTGTCTAGTTTGTAGTTTGTAGTGTTTAGAATGTAGTGTCTAGTTTGTAGTTTGTAGTGTTTAGAATGTAGTGTCTAGTTTGTAGTTTGTAGTGTTTAGAATGTAGTGTCTAGTTTGTAGTTTGTAGTGTTTAGAATGTAGTGTCTAGTTTGTAGTTTGTAGTGTTTAGAATGTAGTGTCTAGTTTGTAGTTTGTAGTGTTTAGAATGTAGTGTCTAGTTTGTAGTTTGTAGTGTTTAGAATGTAGTGTCTAGTTTGTAGTTTGTAGTGTTTAGAATGTAGTGTCTAGTTTGTAGTTTGTAGTGTTTAGAATGTAGTGTCTAGTTTGTAGTTTGTAGTGTTTAGAATGTAGTGTCTAGTTTGTAGTTTGTAGTGTTTAGAATGTAGTGTCTAGTTTGTAGTTTGTAGTGTTTAGAATGTAGTGTCTAGTTTGTAGTTTGTAGTGTTTAGAATGTAGTGTCTAGTTTGTAGTTTGTAGTGTTTAGAATGTAGTGTCTAGTTTGTAGTTTGTAGTGTTTAGAATGTAGTGTCTAGTTTGTAGTTTGTAGTGTTTAGAATGTAGTGTCTAGTTTGTAGTTTGTAGTGTTTAGAATGTAGTGTCTAGTTTGTAGTTTGTAGTGTTTAGAATGTAGTGTCTAGTGTGTAGTTTGTAGTGTTTAGAATGTAGTGTCTAGTTTGTAGTTTGTAGTGTTTAGAATGTAGTGTCTAGTTTGTAGTTTGTAGTGTTTAGAATGTAGTGTCTAGTTTGTAGTTTGTAGTGTTTAGAATGTAGTGTCTAGTTTGTAGTTTGTAGTGTTTAGAATGTAGTGTCTAGTTTGTAGTTTGTAGTGTTTAGAATGTAGTGTCTAGTTTGTAGTTTGTAGTGTTTAGAATGTAGTGTCTAGTTTGTAGTTTGTAGTGTTTAGAATGTAGTGTCTAGTTTGTAGTTTGTAGTGTTTAGAATGTAGTGTCTAGTTTGTAGTTTGTAGTGTTTAGAATGTAGTGTCTAGTTTGTAGTTTGTAGTGTTTAGAATGTAGTGTCTAGTTTGTAGTTTGTAGTGTTTAGAATGTAGTGTCTAGTTTGTAGTTTGTAGTGTTTAGAATGTAGTGTCTAGTTTGTAGTTTGTAGTGTTTAGAATGTAGTGTCTAGTTTGTAGTTTGTAGTGTTTAGAATGTAGTGTCTAGTTTGTAGTTTGTAGTGTTTAGAATGTAGTGTCTAGTTTGTAGTTTGTAGTGTTTAGAATGTAGTGTCTAGTTTGTAGTTTGTAGTGTTTAGAATGTAGTGTCTAGTTTGTAGTTTGTAGTGTTTAGAATGTAGTGTCTAGTTTGTAGTTTGTAGTGTTTAGAATGTAGTGTCTAGTTTGTAGTTTGTAGTGTTTAGAATGTAGTGTCTAGTTTGTAGTTTGTAGTGTTTAGAATGTAGTGTCTAGTTTGTAGTTTGTAGTGTTTAGAATGTAGTGTCTAGTTTGTAGTTTGTAGTGTTTAGAATGTAGTGTCTAGTTTGTAGTTTGTAGTGTTTAGAATGTAGTGTCTAGTTTGTAGTTTGTAGTGTTTAGAATGTAGTGTCTAGTTTGTAGTTTGTAGTGTTTAGAATGTAGTGTCTAGTTTGTAGTTTGTAGTGTTTAGAATGTAGTGTCTAGTTTGTAGTTTGTAGTGTTTAGAATGTAGTGTCTAGTTTGTAGTTTGTAGTGTTTAGAATGTAGTGTCTAGTTTGTAGTTTGTAGTGTTTAGAATGTAGTGTCTAGTTTGTAGTTTGTAGTGTTTAGAATGTAGTGTCTAGTTTGTAGTTTGTAGTGTTTAGAATGTAGTGTCTAGTTTGTAGTTTGTAGTGTTTAGAATGTAGTGTCTAGTTTGTAGTTTGTAGTGTTTAGAATGTAGTGTCTAGTTTGTAGTTTGTAGTGTTTAGAATGTAGTGTCTAGTGTGTAGTTTGTAGTGTTTAGAATGTAGTGTCTAGTTTGTAGTTTGTAGTGTTTAGAATGTAGTGTCTAGTTTGTAGTTTGTAGTGTTTAGAATGTAGTGTCTAGTTTGTAGTTTGTAGTGTTTAGAATGTAGTGTCTAGTTTGTAGTTTGTAGTGTTTAGAATGTAGTGTCTAGTTTGTAGTTTGTAGTGTTTAGAATGTAGTGTCTAGTTTGTAGTTTGTAGTGTTTAGAATGTAGTGTCTAGTTTGTAGTTTGTAGTGTTTAGAATGTAGTGTCTAGTTTGTAGTTTGTAGTGTTTAGAATGTAGTGTCTAGTTTGTAGTTTGTAGTGTTTAGAATGTAGTGTCTAGTTTGTAGTTTGTAGTGTTTAGAATGTAGTGTCTAGTTTGTAGTTTGTAGTGTTTAGAATGTAGTGTCTAGTTTGTAGTTTGTAGTGTTTAGAATGTAGTGTCTAGTTTGTAGTTTGTAGTGTTTAGAATGTAGTGTCTAGTTTGTAGTTTGTAGTGTTTAGAATGTAGTGTCTAGTTTGTAGTTTGTAGTGTTTAGAATGTAGTGTCTAGTTTGTAGTTTGTAGTGTTTAGAATGTAGTGTCTAGTTTGTAGTTTGTAGTGTTTAGAATGTAGTGTCTAGTTTGTAGTTTGTAGTGTTTAGAATGTAGTGTCTAGTTTGTAGTTTGTAGTGTTTAGAATGTAGTGTCTAGTTTGTAGTTTGTAGTGTTTAGAATGTAGTGTCTAGTTTGTAGTTTGTAGTGTTTAGAATGTAGTGTCTAGTTTGTAGTTTGTAGTGTTTAGAATGTAGTGTCTAGTTTGTAGTTTGTAGTGTTTAGAATGTAGTGTCTAGTTTGTAGTTTGTAGTGTTTAGAATGTAGTGTCTAGTTTGTAGTTTGTAGTGTTTAGAATGTAGTGTCTAGTTTGTAGTTTGTAGTGTTTAGAATGTAGTGTCTAGTTTGTAGTTTGTAGTGTTTAGAATGTAGTGTCTAGTTTGTAGTTTGTAGTGTTTAGAATGTAGTGTCTAGTTTGTAGTTTGTAGTGTTTAGAATGTAGTGTCTAGTTTGTAGTTTGTAGTGTTTAGAATGTAGTGTCTAGTTTGTAGTTTGTAGTGTTTAGAATGTAGTGTCTAGTTTGTAGTTTGTAGTGTTTAGAATGTAGTGTCTAGTTTGTAGTTTGTAGTGTTTAGAATGTAGTGTCTAGTTTGTAGTTTGTAGTGTTTAGAATGTAGTGTCTAGTTTGTAGTTTGTAGTGTTTAGAATGTAGTGTCTAGTTTGTAGTTTGTAGTGTTTAGAATGTAGTGTCTAGTTTGTAGTTTGTAGTGTTTAGAATGTAGTGTCTAGTTTGTAGTTTGTAGTGTTTAGAATGTAGTGTCTAGTTTGTAGTTTGTAGTGTTTAGAATGTAGTGTCTAGTTTGTAGTTTGTAGTGTTTAGAATGTAGTGTCTAGTTTGTAGTTTGTAGTGTTTAGAATGTAGTGTCTAGTTTGTAGTTTGTAGTGTTTAGAATGTAGTGTCTAGTTTGTAGTTTGTAGTGTTTAGAATGTAGTGTCTAGTTTGTAGTTTGTAGTGTTTAGAATGTAGTGTCTAGTTTGTAGTTTGTAGTGTTTAGAATGTAGTGTCTAGTTTGTAGTTTGTAGTGTTTAGAATGTAGTGTCTAGTTTGTAGTTTGTAGTGTTTAGAATGTAGTGTCTAGTTTGTAGTTTGTAGTGTTTAGAATGTAGTGTCTAGTTTGTAGTTTGTAGTGTTTAGAATGTAGTGTCTAGTTTGTAGTTTGTAGTGTTTAGAATGTAGTGTCTAGTTTGTAGTTTGTAGTGTTTAGAATGTAGTGTCTAGTTTGTAGTTTGTAGTGTTTAGAATGTAGTGTCTAGTTTGTAGTTTGTAGTGTTTAGAATGTAGTGTCTAGTTTGTAGTTTGTAGTGTTTAGAATGTAGTGTCTAGTTTGTAGTTTGTAGTGTTTAGAATGTAGTGTCTAGTTTGTAGTTTGTAGTGTTTAGAATGTAGTGTCTAGTTTGTAGTTTGTAGTGTTTAGAATGTAGTGTCTAGTTTGTAGTTTGTAGTGTTTAGAATGTAGTGTCTAGTTTGTAGTTTGTAGTGTTTAGAATGTAGTGTCTAGTTTGTAGTTTGTAGTGTTTAGAATGTAGTGTCTAGTTTGTAGTTTGTAGTGTTTAGAATGTAGTGTCTAGTTTGTAGTTTGTAGTGTTTAGAATGTAGTGTCTAGTTTGTAGTTTGTAGTGTTTAGAATGTAGTGTCTAGTTTGTAGTTTGTAGTGTTTAGAATGTAGTGTCTAGTTTGTAGTTTGTAGTGTTTAGAATGTAGTGTCTAGTTTGTAGTTTGTAGTGTTTAGAATGTAGTGTCTAGTTTGTAGTTTGTAGTGTTTAGAATGTAGTGTCTAGTTTGTAGTTTGTAGTGTTTAGAATGTAGTGTCTAGTTTGTAGTTTGTAGTGTTTAGAATGTAGTGTCTAGTTTGTAGTTTGTAGTGTTTAGAATGTAGTGTCTAGTTTGTAGTTTGTAGTGTTTAGAATGTAGTGTCTAGTTTGTAGTTTGTAGTGTTTAGAATGTAGTGTCTAGTTTGTAGTTTGTAGTGTTTAGAATGTAGTGTCTAGTTTGTAGTTTGTAGTGTTTAGAATGTAGTGTCTAGTTTGTAGTTTGTAGTGTTTAGAATGTAGTGTCTAGTTTGTAGTTTGTAGTGTTTAGAATGTAGTGTCTAGTTTGTAGTTTGTAGTGTTTAGAATGTAGTGTCTAGTTTGTAGTTTGTAGTGTTTAGAATGTAGTGTCTAGTTTGTAGTTTGTAGTGTTTAGAATGTAGTGTCTAGTTTGTAGTTTGTAGTGTTTAGAATGTAGTGTCTAGTTTGTAGTTTGTAGTGTTTAGAATGTAGTGTCTAGTTTGTAGTTTGTAGTGTTTAGAATGTAGTGTCTAGTTTGTAGTTTGTAGTGTTTAGAATGTAGTGTCTAGTTTGTAGTTTGTAGTGTTTAGAATGTAGTGTCTAGTTTGTAGTTTGTAGTGTTTAGAATGTAGTGTCTAGTTTGTAGTTTGTAGTGTTTAGAATGTAGTGTCTAGTTTGTAGTTTGTAGTGTTTAGAATGTAGTGTCTAGTTTGTAGTTTGTAGTGTTTAGAATGTAGTGTCTAGTTTGTAGTTTGTAGTGTTTAGAATGTAGTGTCTAGTTTGTAGTTTGTAGTGTTTAGAATGTAGTGTCTAGTTTGTAGTTTGTAGTGTTTAGAATGTAGTGTCTAGTTTGTAGTTTGTAGTGTTTAGAATGTAGTGTCTAGTTTGTAGTTTGTAGTGTTTAGAATGTAGTGTCTAGTTTGTAGTTTGTAGTGTTTAGAATGTAGTGTCTAGTTTGTAGTTTGTAGTGTTTAGAATGTAGTGTCTAGTTTGTAGTTTGTAGTGTTTAGAATGTAGTGTCTAGTTTGTAGTTTGTAGTGTTTAGAATGTAGTGTCTAGTTTGTAGTTTGTAGTGTTTAGAATGTAGTGTCTAGTTTGTAGTTTGTAGTGTTTAGAATGTAGTGTCTAGTTTGTAGTTTGTAGTGTTTAGAATGTAGTGTCTAGTTTGTAGTTTGTAGTGTTTAGAATGTAGTGTCTAGTTTGTAGTTTGTAGTGTTTAGAATGTAGTGTCTAGTTTGTAGTTTGTAGTGTTTAGAATGTAGTGTCTAGTTTGTAGTTTGTAGTGTTTAGAATGTAGTGTCTAGTTTGTAGTTTGTAGTGTTTAGAATGTAGTGTCTAGTTTGTAGTTTGTAGTGTTTAGAATGTAGTGTCTAGTTTGTAGTTTGTAGTGTTTAGAATGTAGTGTCTAGTTTGTAGTTTGTAGTGTTTAGAATGTAGTGTCTAGTTTGTAGTTTGTAGTGTTTAGAATGTAGTGTCTAGTTTGTAGTTTGTAGTGTTTAGAATGTAGTGTCTAGTTTGTAGTTTGTAGTGTTTAGAATGTAGTGTCTAGTTTGTAGTTTGTAGTGTTTAGAATGTAGTGTCTAGTTTGTAGTTTGTAGTGTTTAGAATGTAGTGTCTAGTTTGTAGTTTGTAGTGTTTAGAATGTAGTGTCTAGTTTGTAGTTTGTAGTGTTTAGAATGTAGTGTCTAGTTTGTAGTTTGTAGTGTTTAGAATGTAGTGTCTAGTTTGTAGTTTGTAGTGTTTAGAATGTAGTGTCTAGTTTGTAGTTTGTAGTGTTTAGAATGTAGTGTCTAGTTTGTAGTTTGTAGTGTTTAGAATGTAGTGTCTAGTTTGTAGTTTGTAGTGTTTAGAATGTAGTGTCTAGTTTGTAGTTTGTAGTGTTTAGAATGTAGTGTCTAGTTTGTAGTTTGTAGTGTTTAGAATGTAGTGTCTAGTTTGTAGTTTGTAGTGTTTAGAATGTAGTGTCTAGTTTGTAGTTTGTAGTGTTTAGAATGTAGTGTCTAGTTTGTAGTTTGTAGTGTTTAGAATGTAGTGTCTAGTTTGTAGTTTGTAGTGTTTAGAATGTAGTGTCTAGTTTGTAGTTTGTAGTGTTTAGAATGTAGTGTCTAGTTTGTAGTTTGTAGTGTTTAGAATGTAGTGTCTAGTTTGTAGTTTGTAGTGTTTAGAATGTAGTGTCTAGTTTGTAGTTTGTAGTGTTTAGAATGTAGTGTCTAGTGTGTAGTTTGTAGTGTTTAGAATGTAGTGTCTAGTTTGTAGTTTGTAGTGTTTAGAATGTAGTGTCTAGTTTGTAGTTTGTAGTGTTTAGAATGTAGTGTCTAGTTTGTAGTTTGTAGTGTTTAGAATGTAGTGTCTAGTTTGTAGTTTGTAGTGTTTAGAATGTAGTGTCTAGTTTGTAGTTTGTAGTGTTTAGAATGTAGTGTCTAGTTTGTAGTTTGTAGTGTTTAGAATGTAGTGTCTAGTTTGTAGTTTGTAGTGTTTAGAATGTAGTGTCTAGTTTGTAGTTTGTAGTGTTTAGAATGTAGTGTCTAGTTTGTAGTTTGTAGTGTTTAGAATGTAGTGTCTAGTTTGTAGTTTGTAGTGTTTAGAATGTAGTGTCTAGTGTGTAGTTTGTAGTGTTTAGAATGTAGTGTCTAGTTTGTAGTTTGTAGTGTTTAGAATGTAGTGTCTAGTTTGTAGTTTGTAGTGTTTAGAATGTAGTGTCTAGTTTGTAGTTTGTAGTGTTTAGAATGTAGTGTCTAGTTTGTAGTTTGTAGTGTTTAGAATGTAGTGTCTAGTTTGTAGTTTGTAGTGTTTAGAATGTAGTGTCTAGTTTGTAGTTTGTAGTGTTTAGAATGTAGTGTCTAGTTTGTAGTTTGTAGTGTTTAGAATGTAGTGTCTAGTTTGTAGTTTGTAGTGTTTAGAATGTAGTGTCTAGTGTGTAGTTTGTAGTGTTTAGAATGTAGTGTCTAGTGTGTAGTTTGTAGTGTTTAGAATGTAGTGTCTAGTTTGTAGTTTGTAGTGTTTAGAATGTAGTGTCTAGTTTGTAGTTTGTAGTGTTTAGAATGTAGTGTCTAGTTTGTAGTTTGTAGTGTTTAGAATGTAGTGTCTAGTTTGTAGTTTGTAGTGTTTAGAATGTAGTGTCTAGTGTGTAGTTTGTAGTGTTTAGAATGTAGTGTCTAGTTTGTAGTTTGTAGTGTTTAGAATGTAGTGTCTAGTTTGTAGTTTGTAGTGTTTAGAATGTAGTGTCTAGTGTGTAGTTTGTAGTGTTTAGAATGTAGTGTCTAGTTTGTAGTTTGTAGTGTTTAGAATGTAGTGTCTAGTTTGTAGTTTGTAGTGTTTAGAATGTAGTGTCTAGTTTGTAGTTTGTAGTGTTTAGAATGTAGTGTCTAGTTTGTAGTTTGTAGTGTTTAGAATGTAGTGTCTAGTTTGTAGTTTGTAGTGTTTAGAATGTAGTGTCTAGTTTGTAGTTTGTAGTGTTTAGAATGTAGTGTCTAGTTTGTAGTTTGTAGTGTTTAGAATGTAGTGTCTAGTTTGTAGTTTGTAGTGTTTAGAATGTAGTGTCTAGTTTGTAGTTTGTAGTGTTTAGAATGTAGTGTCTAGTTTGTAGTTTGTAGTGTTTAGAATGTAGTGTCTAGTTTGTAGTTTGTAGTGTTTAGAATGTAGTGTCTAGTTTGTAGTTTGTAGTGTTTAGAATGTAGTGTCTAGTTTGTAGTTTGTAGTGTTTAGAATGTAGTGTCTAGTTTGTAGTTTGTAGTGTTTAGAATGTAGTGTCTAGTTTGTAGTTTGTAGTGTTTAGAATGTAGTGTCTAGTTTGTAGTTTGTAGTGTTTAGAATGTAGTGTCTAGTTTGTAGTTTGTAGTGTTTAGAATGTAGTGTCTAGTTTGTAGTTTGTAGTGTTTAGAATGTAGTGTCTAGTTTGTAGTTTGTAGTGTTTAGAATGTAGTGTCTAGTTTGTAGTTTGTAGTGTTTAGAATGTAGTGTCTAGTTTGTAGTTTGTAGTGTTTAGAATGTAGTGTCTAGTTTGTAGTTTGTAGTGTTTAGAATGTAGTGTCTAGTTTGTAGTTTGTAGTGTTTAGAATGTAGTGTCTAGTTTGTAGTTTGTAGTGTTTAGAATGTAGTGTCTAGTTTGTAGTTTGTAGTGTTTAGAATGTAGTGTCTAGTTTGTAGTTTGTAGTGTTTAGAATGTAGTGTCTAGTTTGTAGTTTGTAGTGTTTAGAATGTAGTGTCTAGTTTGTAGTTTGTAGTGTTTAGAATGTAGTGTCTAGTTTGTAGTTTGTAGTGTTTAGAATGTAGTGTCTAGTTTGTAGTTTGTAGTGTTTAGAATGTAGTGTCTAGTTTGTAGTTTGTAGTGTTTAGAATGTAGTGTCTAGTTTGTAGTTTGTAGTGTTTAGAATGTAGTGTCTAGTTTGTAGTTTGTAGTGTTTAGAATGTAGTGTCTAGTTTGTAGTTTGTAGTGTTTAGAATGTAGTGTCTAGTTTGTAGTTTGTAGTGTTTAGAATGTAGTGTCTAGTTTGTAGTTTGTAGTGTTTAGAATGTAGTGTCTAGTTTGTAGTTTGTAGTGTTTAGAATGTAGTGTCTAGTTTGTAGTTTGTAGTGTTTAGAATGTAGTGTCTAGTGTGTAGTTTGTAGTGTTTAGAATGTAGTGTCTAGTTTGTAGTTTGTAGTGTTTAGAATGTAGTGTCTAGTTTGTAGTTTGTAGTGTTTAGAATGTAGTGTCTAGTTTGTAGTTTGTAGTGTTTAGAATGTAGTGTCTAGTTTGTAGTTTGTAGTGTTTAGAATGTAGTGTCTAGTTTGTAGTTTGTAGTGTTTAGAATGTAGTGTCTAGTTTGTAGTTTGTAGTGTTTAGAATGTAGTGTCTAGTTTGTAGTTTGTAGTGTTTAGAATGTAGTGTCTAGTTTGTAGTTTGTAGTGTTTAGAATGTAGTGTCTAGTTTGTAGTTTGTAGTGTTTAGAATGTAGTGTCTAGTTTGTAGTTTGTAGTGTTTAGAATGTAGTGTCTAGTTTGTAGTTTGTAGTGTTTAGAATGTAGTGTCTAGTTTGTAGTTTGTAGTGTTTAGAATGTAGTGTCTAGTTTGTAGTTTGTAGTGTTTAGAATGTAGTGTCTAGTTTGTAGTTTGTAGTGTTTAGAATGTAGTGTCTAGTTTGTAGTTTGTAGTGTTTAGAATGTAGTGTCTAGTTTGTAGTTTGTAGTGTTTAGAATGTAGTGTCTAGTTTGTAGTTTGTAGTGTTTAGAATGTAGTGTCTAGTTTGTAGTTTGTAGTGTTTAGAATGTAGTGTCTAGTTTGTAGTTTGTAGTGTTTAGAATGTAGTGTCTAGTTTGTAGTTTGTAGTGTTTAGAATGTAGTGTCTAGTTTGTAGTTTGTAGTGTTTAGAATGTAGTGTCTAGTTTGTAGTTTGTAGTGTTTAGAATGTAGTGTCTAGTTTGTAGTTTGTAGTGTTTAGAATGTAGTGTCTAGTTTGTAGTTTGTAGTGTTTAGAATGTAGTGTCTAGTTTGTAGTTTGTAGTGTTTAGAATGTAGTGTCTAGTTTGTAGTTTGTAGTGTTTAGAATGTAGTGTCTAGTTTGTAGTTTGTAGTGTTTAGAATGTAGTGTCTAGTTTGTAGTTTGTAGTGTTTAGAATGTAGTGTCTAGTTTGTAGTTTGTAGTGTTTAGAATGTAGTGTCTAGTGTGTAGTTTGTAGTGTTTAGAATGTAGTGTCTAGTTTGTAGTTTGTAGTGTTTAGAATGTAGTGTCTAGTTTGTAGTTTGTAGTGTTTAGAATGTAGTGTCTAGTTTGTAGTTTGTAGTGTTTAGAATGTAGTGTCTAGTTTGTAGTTTGTAGTGTTTAGAATGTAGTGTCTAGTGTGTAGTTTGTAGTGTTTAGAATGTAGTGTCTAGTTTGTAGTTTGTAGTGTTTAGAATGTAGTGTCTAGTTTGTAGTTTGTAGTGTTTAGAATGTAGTGTCTAGTTTGTAGTTTGTAGTGTTTAGAATGTAGTGTCTAGTTTGTAGTTTGTAGTGTTTAGAATGTAGTGTCTAGTTTGTAGTTTGTAGTGTTTAGAATGTAGTGTCTAGTTTGTAGTTTGTAGTGTTTAGAATGTAGTGTCTAGTTTGTAGTTTGTAGTGTTTAGAATGTAGTGTCTAGTTTGTAGTTTGTAGTGTTTAGAATGTAGTGTCTAGTTTGTAGTTTGTAGTGTTTAGAATGTAGTGTCTAGTTTGTAGTTTGTAGTGTTTAGAATGTAGTGTCTAGTTTGTAGTTTGTAGTGTTTAGAATGTAGTGTCTAGTTTGTAGTTTGTAGTGTTTAGAATGTAGTGTCTAGTTTGTAGTTTGTAGTGTTTAGAATGTAGTGTCTAGTTTGTAGTTTGTAGTGTTTAGAATGTAGTGTCTAGTTTGTAGTTTGTAGTGTTTAGAATGTAGTGTCTAGTTTGTAGTTTGTAGTGTTTAGAATGTAGTGTCTAGTTTGTAGTTTGTAGTGTTTAGAATGTAGTGTCTAGTTTGTAGTTTGTAGTGTTTAGAATGTAGTGTCTAGTGTGTAGTTTGTAGTGTTTAGAATGTAGTGTCTAGTTTGTAGTTTGTAGTGTTTAGAATGTAGTGTCTAGTTTGTAGTTTGTAGTGTTTAGAATGTAGTGTCTAGTTTGTAGTTTGTAGTGTTTAGAATGTAGTGTCTAGTGTGTAGTTTGTAGTGTTTAGAATGTAGTGTCTAGTTTGTAGTTTGTAGTGTTTAGAATGTAGTGTCTAGTTTGTAGTTTGTAGTGTTTAGAATGTAGTGTCTAGTTTGTAGTTTGTAGTGTTTAGAATGTAGTGTCTAGTTTGTAGTTTGTAGTGTTTAGAATGTAGTGTCTAGTTTGTAGTTTGTAGTGTTTAGAATGTAGTGTCTAGTTTGTAGTTTGTAGTGTTTAGAATGTAGTGTCTAGTTTGTAGTTTGTAGTGTTTAGAATGTAGTGTCTAGTTTGTAGTTTGTAGTGTTTAGAATGTAGTGTCTAGTGTGTAGTTTGTAGTGTTTAGAATGTAGTGTCTAGTTTGTAGTTTGTAGTGTTTAGAATGTAGTGTCTAGTTTGTAGTTTGTAGTGTTTAGAATGTAGTGTCTAGTTTGTAGTTTGTAGTGTTTAGAATGTAGTGTCTAGTTTGTAGTTTGTAGTGTTTAGAATGTAGTGTCTAGTTTGTAGTTTGTAGTGTTTAGAATGTAGTGTCTAGTTTGTAGTTTGTAGTGTTTAGAATGTAGTGTCTAGTTTGTAGTTTGTAGTGTTTAGAATGTAGTGTCTAGTTTGTAGTTTGTAGTGTTTAGAATGTAGTGTCTAGTTTGTAGTTTGTAGTGTTTAGAATGTAGTGTCTAGTTTGTAGTTTGTAGTGTTTAGAATGTAGTGTCTAGTTTGTAGTTTGTAGTGTTTAGAATGTAGTGTCTAGTGTGTAGTTTGTAGTGTTTAGAATGTAGTGTCTAGTTTGTAGTTTGTAGTGTTTAGAATGTAGTGTCTAGTTTGTAGTTTGTAGTGTTTAGAATGTAGTGTCTAGTGTGTAGTTTGTAGTGTTTAGAATGTAGTGTCTAGTTTGTAGTTTGTAGTGTTTAGAATGTAGTGTCTAGTGTGTAGTTTGTAGTGTTTAGAATGTAGTGTCTAGTGTGTAGTTTGTAGTGTTTAGAATGTAGTGTCTAGTTTGTAGTTTGTAGTGTTTAGAATGTAGTGTCTAGTTTGTAGTTTGTAGTGTTTAGAATGTAGTGTCTAGTGTGTAGTTTGTAGTGTTTAGAATGTAGTGTCTAGTGTGTAGTTTGTAGTGTTTAGAATGTAGTGTCTAGTTTGTAGTTTGTAGTGTTTAGAATGTAGTGTCTAGTTTGTAGTTTGTAGTGTTTAGAATGTAGTGTCTAGTGTGTAGTTTGTAGTGTTTAGAATGTAGTGTCTAGTGTGTAGTTTGTAGTGTTTAGAATGTAGTGTCTAGTTTGTAGTTTGTAGTGTTTAGAATGTAGTGTCTAGTTTGTAGTTTGTAGTGTTTAGAATGTAGTGTCTAGTTTGTAGTTTGTAGTGTTTAGAATGTAGTGTCTAGTGTGTAGTTTGTAGTGTTTAGAATGTAGTGTCTAGTTTGTAGTTTGTAGTGTTTAGAATGTAGTGTCTAGTGTGTAGTTTGTAGTGTTTAGAATGTAGTGTCTAGTGTGTAGTTTGTAGTGTTTAGAATGTAGTGTCTAGTTTGTAGTTTGTAGTGTTTAGAATGTAGTGTCTAGTTTGTAGTTTGTAGTGTTTAGAATGTAGTGTCTAGTTTGTAGTTTGTAGTGTTTAGAATGTAGTGTCTAGTTTGTAGTTTGTAGTGTTTAGAATGTAGTGTCTAGTTTGTAGTTTGTAGTGTTTAGAATGTAGTGTCTAGTGTGTAGTTTGTAGTGTTTAGAATGTAGTGTCTAGTGTGTAGTTTGTAGTGTTTAGAATGTAGTGTCTAGTTTGTAGTTTGTAGTGTTTAGAATGTAGTGTCTAGTTTGTAGTTTGTAGTGTTTAGAATGTAGTGTCTAGTTTGTAGTTTGTAGTGTTTAGAATGTAGTGTCTAGTGTGTAGTTTGTAGTGTTTAGAATGTAGTGTCTAGTTTGTAGTTTGTAGTGTTTAGAATGTAGTGTCTAGTTTGTAGTTTGTAGTGTTTAGAATGTAGTGTCTAGTTTGTAGTTTGTAGTGTTTAGAATGTAGTGTCTAGTTTGTAGTTTGTAGTGTTTAGAATGTAGTGTCTAGTTTGTAGTTTGTAGTGTTTAGAATGTAGTGTCTAGTTTGTAGTTTGTAGTGTTTAGAATGTAGTGTCTAGTTTGTAGTTTGTAGTGTTTAGAATGTAGTGTCTAGTTTGTAGTTTGTAGTGTTTAGAATGTAGTGTCTAGTGTGTAGTTTGTAGTGTTTAGAATGTAGTGTCTAGTTTGTAGTTTGTAGTGTTTAGAATGTAGTGTCTAGTTTGTAGTTTGTAGTGTTTAGAATGTAGTGTCTAGTTTGTAGTTTGTAGTGTTTAGAATGTAGTGTCTAGTGTGTAGTTTGTAGTGTTTAGAATGTAGTGTCTAGTTTGTAGTTTGTAGTGTTTAGAATGTAGTGTCTAGTTTGTAGTTTGTAGTGTTTAGAATGTAGTGTCTAGTGTGTAGTTTGTAGTGTTTAGAATGTAGTGTCTAGTTTGTAGTTTGTAGTGTTTAGAATGTAGTGTCTAGTTTGTAGTTTGTAGTGTTTAGAATGTAGTGTCTAGTTTGTAGTTTGTAGTGTTTAGAATGTAGTGTCTAGTTTGTAGTTTGTAGTGTTTAGAATGTAGTGTCTAGTTTGTAGTTTGTAGTGTTTAGAATGTAGTGTCTAGTTTGTAGTTTGTAGTGTTTAGAATGTAGTGTCTAGTTTGTAGTTTGTAGTGTTTAGAATGTAGTGTCTAGTTTGTAGTTTGTAGTGTTTAGAATGTAGTGTCTAGTGTGTAGTTTGTAGTGTTTAGAATGTAGTGTCTAGTTTGTAGTTTGTAGTGTTTAGAATGTAGTGTCTAGTTTGTAGTTTGTAGTGTTTAGAATGTAGTGTCTAGTGTGTAGTTTGTAGTGTTTAGAATGTAGTGTCTAGTTTGTAGTTTGTAGTGTTTAGAATGTAGTGTCTAGTTTGTAGTTTGTAGTGTTTAGAATGTAGTGTCTAGTTTGTAGTTTGTAGTGTTTAGAATGTAGTGTCTAGTTTGTAGTTTGTAGTGTTTAGAATGTAGTGTCTAGTTTGTAGTTTGTAGTGTTTAGAATGTAGTGTCTAGTTTGTAGTTTGTAGTGTTTAGAATGTAGTGTCTAGTTTGTAGTTTGTAGTGTTTAGAATGTAGTGTCTAGTTTGTAGTTTGTAGTGTTTAGAATGTAGTGTCTAGTTTGTAGTTTGTAGTGTTTAGAATGTAGTGTCTAGTGTGTAGTTTGTAGTGTTTAGAATGTAGTGTCTAGTTTGTAGTTTGTAGTGTTTAGAATGTAGTGTCTAGTTTGTAGTTTGTAGTGTTTAGAATGTAGTGTCTAGTTTGTAGTTTGTAGTGTTTAGAATGTAGTGTCTAGTTTGTAGTTTGTAGTGTTTAGAATGTAGTGTCTAGTTTGTAGTTTGTAGTGTTTAGAATGTAGTGTCTAGTTTGTAGTTTGTAGTGTTTAGAATGTAGTGTCTAGTTTGTAGTTTGTAGTGTTTAGAATGTAGTGTCTAGTTTGTAGTTTGTAGTGTTTAGAATGTAGTGTCTAGTTTGTAGTTTGTAGTGTTTAGAATGTAGTGTCTAGTTTGTAGTTTGTAGTGTTTAGAATGTAGTGTCTAGTTTGTAGTTTGTAGTGTTTAGAATGTAGTGTCTAGTTTGTAGTTTGTAGTGTTTAGAATGTAGTGTCTAGTGTGTAGTTTGTAGTGTTTAGAATGTAGTGTCTAGTTTGTAGTTTGTAGTGTTTAGAATGTAGTGTCTAGTGTGTAGTTTGTAGTGTTTAGAATGTAGTGTCTAGTTTGTAGTTTGTAGTGTTTAGAATGTAGTGTCTAGTGTGTAGTTTGTAGTGTTTAGAATGTAGTGTCTAGTTTGTAGTTTGTAGTGTTTAGAATGTAGTGTCTAGTGTGTAGTTTGTAGTGTTTAGAATGTAGTGTCTAGTTTGTAGTTTGTAGTGTTTAGAATGTAGTGTCTAGTTTGTAGTTTGTAGTGTTTAGAATGTAGTGTCTAGTTTGTAGTTTGTAGTGTTTAGAATGTAGTGTCTAGTTTGTAGTTTGTAGTGTTTAGAATGTAGTGTCTAGTTTGTAGTTTGTAGTGTTTAGAATGTAGTGTCTAGTTTGTAGTTTGTAGTGTTTAGAATGTAGTGTCTAGTTTGTAGTTTGTAGTGTTTAGAATGTAGTGTCTAGTTTGTAGTTTGTAGTGTTTAGAATGTAGTGTCTAGTGTGTAGTTTGTAGTGTTTAGAATGTAGTGTCTAGTGTGTAGTTTGTAGTGTTTAGAATGTAGTGTCTAGTTTGTAGTTTGTAGTGTTTAGAATGTAGTGTCTAGTGTGTAGTTTGTAGTGTTTAGAATGTAGTGTCTAGTTTGTAGTTTGTAGTGTTTAGAATGTAGTGTCTAGTTTGTAGTTTGTAGTGTTTAGAATGTAGTGTCTAGTTTGTAGTTTGTAGTGTTTAGAATGTAGTGTCTAGTGTGTAGTTTGTAGTGTTTAGAATGTAGTGTCTAGTTTGTAGTTTGTAGTGTTTAGAATGTAGTGTCTAGTTTGTAGTTTGTAGTGTTTAGAATGTAGTGTCTAGTTTGTAGTTTGTAGTGTTTAGAATGTAGTGTCTAGTTTGTAGTTTGTAGTGTTTAGAATGTAGTGTCTAGTTTGTAGTTTGTAGTGTTTAGAATGTAGTGTCTAGTGTGTAGTTTGTAGTGTTTAGAATGTAGTGTCTAGTTTGTAGTTTGTAGTGTTTAGAATGTAGTGTCTAGTGTGTAGTTTGTAGTGTTTAGAATGTAGTGTCTAGTGTGTAGTTTGTAGTGTTTAGAATGTAGTGTCTAGTGTGTAGTTTGTAGTGTTTAGAATGTAGTGTCTAGTGTGTAGTTTGTAGTGTTTAGAATGTAGTGTCTAGTTTGTAGTTTGTAGTGTTTAGAATGTAGTGTCTAGTTTGTAGTTTGTAGTGTTTAGAATGTAGTGTCTAGTTTGTAGTTTGTAGTGTTTAGAATGTAGTGTCTAGTGTGTAGTTTGTAGTGTTTAGAATGTAGTGTCTAGTGTGTAGTTTGTAGTGTTTAGAATGTAGTGTCTAGTTTGTAGTTTGTAGTGTTTAGAATGTAGTGTCTAGTGTGTAGTTTGTAGTGTTTAGAATGTAGTGTCTAGTGTGTAGTTTGTAGTGTTTAGAATGTAGTGTCTAGTGTGTAGTTTGTAGTGTTTAGAATGTAGTGTCTAGTGTGTAGTTTGTAGTGTTTAGAATGTAGTGTCTAGTTTGTAGTTTGTAGTGTTTAGAATGTAGTGTCTAGTTTGTAGTTTGTAGTGTTTAGAATGTAGTGTCTAGTTTGTAGTTTGTAGTGTTTAGAATGTAGTGTCTAGTGTGTAGTTTGTAGTGTTTAGAATGTAGTGTCTAGTGTGTAGTTTGTAGTGTTTAGAATGTAGTGTCTAGTGTGTAGTTTGTAGTGTTTAGAATGTAGTGTCTAGTTTGTAGTTTGTAGTGTTTAGAATGTAGTGTCTAGTGTGTAGTTTGTAGTGTTTAGAATGTAGTGTCTAGTTTGTAGTTTGTAGTGTTTAGAATGTAGTGTCTAGTTTGTAGTTTGTAGTGTTTAGAATGTAGTGTCTAGTTTGTAGTTTGTAGTGTTTAGAATGTAGTGTCTAGTGTGTAGTTTGTAGTGTTTAGAATGTAGTGTCTAGTTTGTAGTTTGTAGTGTTTAGAATGTAGTGTCTAGTTTGTAGTTTGTAGTGTTTAGAATGTAGTGTCTAGTTTGTAGTTTGTAGTGTTTAGAATGTAGTGTCTAGTTTGTAGTTTGTAGTGTTTAGAATGTAGTGTCTAGTGTGTAGTTTGTAGTGTTTAGAATGTAGTGTCTAGTTTGTAGTTTGTAGTGTTTAGAATGTAGTGTCTAGTTTGTAGTTTGTAGTGTTTAGAATGTAGTGTCTAGTTTGTAGTTTGTAGTGTTTAGAATGTAGTGTCTAGTTTGTAGTTTGTAGTGTTTAGAATGTAGTGTCTAGTTTGTAGTTTGTAGTGTTTAGAATGTAGTGTCTAGTTTGTAGTTTGTAGTGTTTAGAATGTAGTGTCTAGTTTGTAGTTTGTAGTGTTTAGAATGTAGTGTCTAGTGTGTAGTTTGTAGTGTTTAGAATGTAGTGTCTAGTTTGTAGTTTGTAGTGTTTAGAATGTAGTGTCTAGTTTGTAGTTTGTAGTGTTTAGAATGTAGTGTCTAGTTTGTAGTTTGTAGTGTTTAGAATGTAGTGTCTAGTTTGTAGTTTGTAGTGTTTAGAATGTAGTGTCTAGTTTGTAGTTTGTAGTGTTTAGAATGTAGTGTCTAGTTTGTAGTTTGTAGTGTTTAGAATGTAGTGTCTAGTGTGTAGTTTGTAGTGTTTAGAATGTAGTGTCTAGTTTGTAGTTTGTAGTGTTTAGAATGTAGTGTCTAGTGTGTAGTTTGTAGTGTTTAGAATGTAGTGTCTAGTGTGTAGTTTGTAGTGTTTAGAATGTAGTGTCTAGTTTGTAGTTTGTAGTGTTTAGAATGTAGTGTCTAGTTTGTAGTTTGTAGTGTTTAGAATGTAGTGTCTAGTGTGTAGTTTGTAGTGTTTAGAATGTAGTGTCTAGTTTGTAGTTTGTAGTGTTTAGAATGTAGTGTCTAGTTTGTAGTTTGTAGTGTTTAGAATGTAGTGTCTAGTTTGTAGTTTGTAGTGTTTAGAATGTAGTGTCTAGTTTGTAGTTTGTAGTGTTTAGAATGTAGTGTCTAGTTTGTAGTTTGTAGTGTTTAGAATGTAGTGTCTAGTTTGTAGTTTGTAGTGTTTAGAATGTAGTGTCTAGTGTGTAGTTTGTAGTGTTTAGAATGTAGTGTCTAGTTTGTAGTTTGTAGTGTTTAGAATGTAGTGTCTAGTTTGTAGTTTGTAGTGTTTAGAATGTAGTGTCTAGTTTGTAGTTTGTAGTGTTTAGAATGTAGTGTCTAGTTTGTAGTTTGTAGTGTTTAGAATGTAGTGTCTAGTTTGTAGTTTGTAGTGTTTAGAATGTAGTGTCTAGTTTGTAGTTTGTAGTGTTTAGAATGTAGTGTCTAGTGTGTAGTTTGTAGTGTTTAGAATGTAGTGTCTAGTTTGTAGTTTGTAGTGTTTAGAATGTAGTGTCTAGTGTGTAGTTTGTAGTGTTTAGAATGTAGTGTCTAGTGTGTAGTTTGTAGTGTTTAGAATGTAGTGTCTAGTTTGTAGTTTGTAGTGTTTAGAATGTAGTGTCTAGTGTGTAGTTTGTAGTGTTTAGAATGTAGTGTCTAGTTTGTAGTTTGTAGTGTTTAGAATGTAGTGTCTAGTTTGTAGTTTGTAGTGTTTAGAATGTAGTGTCTAGTTTGTAGTTTGTAGTGTTTAGAATGTAGTGTCTAGTTTGTAGTTTGTAGTGTTTAGAATGTAGTGTCTAGTGTGTAGTTTGTAGTGTTTAGAATGTAGTGTCTAGTTTGTAGTTTGTAGTGTTTAGAATGTAGTGTCTAGTTTGTAGTTTGTAGTGTTTAGAATGTAGTGTCTAGTTTGTAGTTTGTAGTGTTTAGAATGTAGTGTCTAGTTTGTAGTTTGTAGTGTTTAGAATGTAGTGTCTAGTTTGTAGTTTGTAGTGTTTAGAATGTAGTGTCTAGTTTGTAGTTTGTAGTGTTTAGAATGTAGTGTCTAGTTTGTAGTTTGTAGTGTTTAGAATGTAGTGTCTAGTTTGTAGTTTGTAGTGTTTAGAATGTAGTGTCTAGTTTGTAGTTTGTAGTGTTTAGAATGTAGTGTCTAGTTTGTAGTTTGTAGTGTTTAGAATGTAGTGTCTAGTTTGTAGTTTGTAGTGTTTAGAATGTAGTGTCTAGTTTGTAGTTTGTAGTGTTTAGAATGTAGTGTCTAGTTTGTAGTTTGTAGTGTTTAGAATGTAGTGTCTAGTTTGTAGTTTGTAGTGTTTAGAATGTAGTGTCTAGTTTGTAGTTTGTAGTGTTTAGAATGTAGTGTCTAGTTTGTAGTTTGTAGTGTTTAGAATGTAGTGTCTAGTTTGTAGTTTGTAGTGTTTAGAATGTAGTGTCTAGTTTGTAGTTTGTAGTGTTTAGAATGTAGTGTCTAGTTTGTAGTTTGTAGTGTTTAGAATGTAGTGTCTAGTTTGTAGTTTGTAGTGTTTAGAATGTAGTGTCTAGTTTGTAGTTTGTAGTGTTTAGAATGTAGTGTCTAGTTTGTAGTTTGTAGTGTTTAGAATGTAGTGTCTAGTTTGTAGTTTGTAGTGTTTAGAATGTAGTGTCTAGTTTGTAGTTTGTAGTGTTTAGAATGTAGTGTCTAGTTTGTAGTTTGTAGTGTTTAGAATGTAGTGTCTAGTTTGTAGTTTGTAGTGTTTAGAATGTAGTGTCTAGTTTGTAGTTTGTAGTGTTTAGAATGTAGTGTCTAGTTTGTAGTTTGTAGTGTTTAGAATGTAGTGTCTAGTTTGTAGTTTGTAGTGTTTAGAATGTAGTGTCTAGTTTGTAGTTTGTAGTGTTTAGAATGTAGTGTCTAGTTTGTAGTTTGTAGTGTTTAGAATGTAGTGTCTAGTTTGTAGTTTGTAGTGTTTAGAATGTAGTGTCTAGTTTGTAGTTTGTAGTGTTTAGAATGTAGTGTCTAGTTTGTAGTTTGTAGTGTTTAGAATGTAGTGTCTAGTGTGTAGTTTGTAGTGTTTAGAATGTAGTGTCTAGTTTGTAGTTTGTAGTGTTTAGAATGTAGTGTCTAGTTTGTAGTTTGTAGTGTTTAGAATGTAGTGTCTAGTTTGTAGTTTGTAGTGTTTAGAATGTAGTGTCTAGTTTGTAGTTTGTAGTGTTTAGAATGTAGTGTCTAGTTTGTAGTTTGTAGTGTTTAGAATGTAGTGTCTAGTTTGTAGTTTGTAGTGTTTAGAATGTAGTGTCTAGTTGTAGTTTGTAGTGTTTAGAATGTAGTGTCTAGTTTGTAGTTTGTAGTGTTTAGAATGTAGTGTCTAGTTTGTAGTTTGTAGTGTTTAGAATGTAGTGTCTAGTTTGTAGTTTGTAGTGTTTAGAATGTAGTGTCTAGTTTGTAGTTTGTAGTGTTTAGAATGTAGTGTCTAGTTTGTAGTTTGTAGTGTTTAGAATGTAGTGTCTAGTTTGTAGTTTGTAGTGTTTAGAATGTAGTGTCTAGTTTGTAGTTTGTAGTGTTTAGAATGTAGTGTCTAGTTTGTAGTTTGTAGTGTTTAGAATGTAGTGTCTAGTTTGTAGTTTGTAGTGTTTAGAATGTAGTGTCTAGTTTGTAGTTTGTAGTGTTTAGAATGTAGTGTCTAGTTTGTAGTTTGTAGTGTTTAGAATGTAGTGTCTAGTTTGTAGTTTGTAGTGTTTAGAATGTAGTGTCTAGTTTGTAGTTTGTAGTGTTTAGAATGTAGTGTCTAGTTTGTAGTTTGTAGTGTTTAGAATGTAGTGTCTAGTTTGTAGTTTGTAGTGTTTAGAATGTAGTGTCTAGTTTGTAGTTTGTAGTGTTTAGAATGTAGTGTCTAGTTTGTAGTTTGTAGTGTTTAGAATGTAGTGTCTAGTTTGTAGTTTGTAGTGTTTAGAATGTAGTGTCTAGTTTGTAGTTTGTAGTGTTTAGAATGTAGTGTCTAGTTTGTAGTTTGTAGTGTTTAGAATGTAGTGTCTAGTTTGTAGTTTGTAGTGTTTAGAATGTAGTGTCTAGTTTGTAGTTTGTAGTGTTTAGAATGTAGTGTCTAGTTTGTAGTTTGTAGTGTTTAGAATGTAGTGTCTAGTTTGTAGTTTGTAGTGTTTAGAATGTAGTGTCTAGTTTGTAGTTTGTAGTGTTTAGAATGTAGTGTCTAGTTTGTAGTTTGTAGTGTTTAGAATGTAGTGTCTAGTGTGTAGTTTGTAGTGTTTAGAATGTAGTGTCTAGTTTGTAGTTTGTAGTGTTTAGAATGTAGTGTCTAGTTTGTAGTTTGTAGTGTTTAGAATGTAGTGTCTAGTGTGTAGTTTGTAGTGTTTAGAATGTAGTGTCTAGTTTGTAGTTTGTAGTGTTTAGAATGTAGTGTCTAGTGTGTAGTTTGTAGTGTTTAGAATGTAGTGTCTAGTGTAGTTTGTAGTGTTTAGAATGTAGTGTCTAGTTTGTAGTTTGTAGTGTTTAGAATGTAGTGTCTAGTGTGTAGTTTGTAGTGTTTAGAATGTAGTGTCTAGTTTGTAGTTTGTAGTGTTTAGAATGTAGTGTCTAGTTTGTAGTTTGTAGTGTTTAGAATGTAGTGTCTAGTTTGTAGTTTGTAGTGTTTAGAATGTAGTGTCTAGTTTGTAGTTTGTAGTGTTTAGAATGTAGTGTCTAGTTTGTAGTTTGTAGTGTTTAGAATGTAGTGTCTAGTGTGTAGTTTGTAGTGTTTAGAATGTAGTGTCTAGTTTGTAGTTTGTAGTGTTTAGAATGTAGTGTCTAGTGTGTAGTTTGTAGTGTTTAGAATGTAGTGTCTAGTTTGTAGTTTGTAGTGTTTAGAATGTAGTGTCTAGTTTGTAGTTTGTAGTGTTTAGAATGTAGTGTCTAGTTTGTAGTTTGTAGTGTTTAGAATGTAGTGTCTAGTTTGTAGTTTGTAGTGTTTAGAATGTAGTGTCTAGTTTGTAGTTTGTAGTGTTTAGAATGTAGTGTCTAGTGTGTAGTTTGTAGTGTTTAGAATGTAGTGTCTAGTTTGTAGTTTGTAGTGTTTAGAATGTAGTGTCTAGTTTGTAGTTTGTAGTGTTTAGAATGTAGTGTCTAGTGTGTAGTTTGTAGTGTTTAGAATGTAGTGTCTAGTTTGTAGTTTGTAGTGTTTAGAATGTAGTGTCTAGTTTGTAGTTTGTAGTGTTTAGAATGTAGTGTCTAGTTTGTAGTTTGTAGTGTTTAGAATGTAGTGTCTAGTGTGTAGTTTGTAGTGTTTAGAATGTAGTGTCTAGTTTGTAGTTTGTAGTGTTTAGAATGTAGTGTCTAGTTTGTAGTTTGTAGTGTTTAGAATGTAGTGTCTAGTTTGTAGTTTGTAGTGTTTAGAATGTAGTGTCTAGTGTGTAGTTTGTAGTGTTTAGAATGTAGTGTCTAGTTTGTAGTTTGTAGTGTTTAGAATGTAGTGTCTAGTTTGTAGTTTGTAGTGTTTAGAATGTAGTGTCTAGTTTGTAGTTTGTAGTGTTTAGAATGTAGTGTCTAGTTTGTAGTTTGTAGTGTTTAGAATGTAGTGTCTAGTTTGTAGTTTGTAGTGTTTAGAATGTAGTGTCTAGTGTGTAGTTTGTAGTGTTTAGAATGTAGTGTCTAGTTTGTAGTTTGTAGTGTTTAGAATGTAGTGTCTAGTTTGTAGTTTGTAGTGTTTAGAATGTAGTGTCTAGTGTGTAGTTTGTAGTGTTTAGAATGTAGTGTCTAGTGTGTAGTTTGTAGTGTTTAGAATGTAGTGTCTAGTGTGTAGTTTGTAGTGTTTAGAATGTAGTGTCTAGTGTGTAGTTTGTAGTGTTTAGAATGTAGTGTCTAGTGTGTAGTTTGTAGTGTTTAGAATGTAGTGTCTAGTTTGTAGTTTGTAGTGTTTAGAATGTAGT
Source organism: Carcharodon carcharias (assembly GCF_017639515.1). Taxonomy (NCBI): domain Eukaryota; kingdom Metazoa; phylum Chordata; class Chondrichthyes; order Lamniformes; family Lamnidae; genus Carcharodon; species Carcharodon carcharias. Next base: position 102,346 of record NW_024470598.1, on the reverse strand, counting down.
GTCTAGTGTGTAGTTTGTAGTGTTTAGAATGTAGTGTCTAGAGTGTAGTTTGTAGTGTTTAGAATGTAGTGTCTAGAGTGTAGTTTGTAGTGTTTAGAATGTAGTGTCTAGAGTGTAGTTTGTAGTGTTTAGAATGTAGTGTCTAGTTGTAGTTTGTAGTGTTTAGAATGTATTGTGTAGTTTGTAGTGTTTAGAATGTAGTGTCTAGTGTGTAGTTTGTAGTGTTTAGAATGTAGTGTATAGTGTGTAGTTTGTAGTGTTTAGAATGTAGTGTATAGTTTGTAGTTTGTAGTGTTTAGAATGTAGTGTCTAGTTTGTAGTTTGTAGTGTTTAGAATGTAGTGTCTAGTTTGTAGTTTGTAGTGTTTAGAATGTAGTGTCTAGTGTGTAGTTTGTAGTGTTTAGAATGTAGTGTCTAGTGTGTAGTTTGTAGTGTTTAGAATGTAGTGTCTAGTGTGTAGTTTGTAGTGTTTAGAATGTAGTGTCTAGTTTGTAGTTTGTAGTGTTTAGAATGTAGTGTCTAGTGTGTAGTTTGTAGTGTTTAGAATGTAGTGTGTAGTTTGTAGTTTGTAGTGTTTAGAATGTAGTGTCTAGTGTGTAGTTTGTAGTGTTTAGAATGTAGTGTCTAGTTTGTAGTTTGTAGTGTTTAGAATGTAGTGTCTAGTGTGTAGTTTGTAGTGTTTAGAATGTAGTGTCTAGTGTGTAGTTTGTAGTGTTTAGAATGTAGTGTCTAGTGTGTAGTTTGTAGTGTTTAGAATGTAGTGTCTAGTTTGTAGTTTGTAGTGTTTAGAATGTAGTGTCTAGTGTGTAGTTTGTAGTGTTTAGAATGTAGTGTCTAGTGTGTAGTTTGTAGTGTTTAGAATGTAGTGTCTAGTGTGTAGTTTGTAGTGTTTAGAATGTAGTGTCTAGTTTGTAGTTTGTAGTGTTTAGAATGTAGTGTCTAGTTTGTAGTTTGTAGTGTTTAGAATGTAGTGTCTAGTTTGTAGTTTGTAGTGTTTAGAATGTAGTGTCTAGTTTGTAGTTTGTAGTGTTTAGAATGTAGTGTCTAGTTTGTAGTTTGTAGTGTTTAGAATGTAGTGTCTAGTTTGTAGTTTGTAGTGTTTAGAATGTAGTGTCTAGTGTGTAGTTTGTAGTGTTTAGAATGTAGTGTCTAGTTTGTAGTTTGTAGTGTTTAGAATGTAGTGTCTAGTTTGTAGTTTGTAGTGTTTAGAATGTAGTGTCTAGTGTGTAGTTTGTAGTGTTTAGAATGTAGTGTCTAGTTTGTAGTTTGTAGTGTTTAGAATGTAGTGTCTAGTTTGTAGTTTGTAGTGTTTAGAATGTAGTGTCTAGTTTGTAGTTTGTAGTGTTTAGAATGTAGTGTCTAGTTTGTAGTTTGTAGTGTTTAGAATGTAGTGTCTAGTTTGTAGTTTGTAGTGTTTAGAATGTAGTGTCTAGTTTGTAGTTTGTAGTGTTTAGAATGTAGTGTCTAGTTTGTAGTTTGTAGTGTTTAGAATGTAGTGTCTAGTTTGTAGTTTGTAGTGTTTAGAATGTAGTGTCTAGTTTGTAGTTTGTAGTGTTTAGAATGTAGTGTCTAGTTTGTAGTTTGTAGTGTTTAGAATGTAGTGTCTAGTTTGTAGTTTGTAGTGTTTAGAATGTAGTGTCTAGTTTGTAGTTTGTAGTGTTTAGAATGTAGTGTCTAGTTTGTAGTTTGTAGTGTTTAGAATGTAGTGTCTAGTGTGTAGTTTGTAGTGTTTAGAATGTAGTGTCTAGTTTGTAGTTTGTAGTGTTTAGAATGTAGTGTCTAGTTTGTAGTTTGTAGTGTTTAGAATGTAGTGTCTAGTTTGTAGTTTGTAGTGTTTAGAATGTAGTGTCTAGTGTGTAGTTTGTAGTGTTTAGAATGTAGTGTCTAGTTTGTAGTTTGTAGTGTTTAGAATGTAGTGTCTAGTTTGTAGTTTGTAGTGTTTAGAATGTAGTGTCTAGTTTGTAGTTTGTAGTGTTTAGAATGTAGTGTCTAGTTTGTAGTTTGTAGTGTTTAGAATGTAGTGTCTAGTGTGTAGTTTGTAGTGTTTAGAATGTAGTGTCTAGTTTGTAGTTTGTAGTGTTTAGAATGTAGTGTCTAGTTTGTAGTTTGTAGTGTTTAGAATGTAGTGTCTAGTTTGTAGTTTGTAGTGTTTAGAATGTAGTGTCTAGTTTGTAGTTTGTAGTGTTTAGAATGTAGTGTCTAGTTTGTAGTTTGTAGTGTTTAGAATGTAGTGTCTAGTTTGTAGTTTGTAGTGTTTAGAATGTAGTGTCTAGTTTGTAGTTTGTAGTGTTTAGAATGTAGTGTCTAGTTTGTAGTTTGTAGTGTTTAGAATGTAGTGTCTAGTTTGTAGTTTGTAGTGTTTAGAATGTAGTGTCTAGTTTGTAGTTTGTAGTGTTTAGAATGTAGTGTCTAGTTTGTAGTTTGTAGTGTTTAGAATGTAGTGTCTAGTTTGTAGTTTGTAGTGTTTAGAATGTAGTGTCTAGTTTGTAGTTTGTAGTGTTTAGAATGTAGTGTCTAGTTTGTAGTTTGTAGTGTTTAGAATGTAGTGTATAGTTTGTAGTTTGTAGTGTTTAGAATGTAGTGTCTAGTTTGTAGTTTGTAGTGTTTAGAATGTAGTGTCTAGTTTGTAGTTTGTAGTGTTTAGAATGTAGTGTCTAGTGTGTAGTTTGTAGTGTTTAGAATGTAGTGTATAGTTTGTAGTTTGTAGTGTTTAGAATGTAGTGTCTAGTTTGTAGTTTGTAGTGTTTAGAATGTAGTGTATAGTTTGTAGTTTGTAGTGTTAGAATGTAGTGTCTAGTTTGTAGTTTGTAGTGTTTAGAATGTAGTGTCTAGTTTGTAGTTTGTAGTGTTTAGAATGTAGTGTCTAGTTTGTAGTTTGTAGTGTTTAGAATGTAGTGTCTAGTTTGTAGTTTGTAGTGTTTAGAATGTAGTGTCTAGTTTGTAGTTTGTAGTGTTTAGAATGTAGTGTCTAGTTTGTAGTTTGTAGTGTTTAGAATGTAGTGTCTAGTTTGTAGTTTGTAGTGTTTAGAATGTAGTGTCTAGTTTGTAGTTTGTAGTGTTTAGAATGTAGTGTCTAGTTTGTAGTTTGTAGTGTTTAGAATGTAGTGTCTAGTTTGTAGTTTGTAGTGTTTAGAATGTAGTGTCTAGTTTGTAGTTTGTAGTGTTTAGAATGTAGTGTCTAGTTTGTAGTTTGTAGTGTTTAGAATGTAGTGTCTAGTTTGTAGTTTGTAGTGTTTAGAATGTAGTGTCTAGTTTGTAGTTTGTAGTGTTTAGAATGTAGTGTCTAGTTTGTAGTTTGTAGTGTTTAGAATGTAGTGTCTAGTTTGTAGTTTGTAGTGTTTAGAATGTAGTGTCTAGTTTGTAGTTTGTAGTGTTTAGAATGTAGTGTCTAGTTTGTAGTTTGTAGTGTTTAGAATGTAGTGTCTAGTTTGTAGTTTGTAGTGTTTAGAATGTAGTGTCTAGTTTGTAGTTTGTAGTGTTTAGAATGTAGTGTCTAGTTTGTAGTTTGTAGTGTTTAGAATGTAGTGTCTAGTTTGTAGTTTGTAGTGTTTAGAATGTAGTGTCTAGTTTGTAGTTTGTAGTGTTTAGAATGTAGTGTATAGTTTGTAGTTTGTAGTGTTTAGAATGTAGTGTCTAGTTTGTAGTTTGTAGTGTTTAGAATGTAGTGTCTAGTGTGTAGTTTGTAGTGTTTAGAATGTAGTGTCTAGTGTGTAGTTTGTAGTGTTTAGAATGTAGTGTATAGATTGTAGTTTGTAGTGTTTAGAATGTAGTGTCTAGTGTGTAGTTTGTAGTGTTTAGAATGTAGTGTCTAGTTTGTAGTTTGTAGTGTTTAGAATGTAGTGTCTAGTTTGTAGTTTGTAGTGTTTAGAATGTAGTGTCTAGTGTGTAGTTTGTAGTGTTTAGAATGTAGTGTATAGTTTGTAGTTTGTAGTGTTTAGAATGTAGTGTCTAGTTTGTAGTTTGTAGTGTTTAGAATGTAGTGTCTAGTGTGTAGTTTGTAGTGTTTAGAATGTAGTGTCTAGTTTGTAGTTTGTAGTGTTTAGAATGTAGTGTCTAGTGTGTAGTTTGTAGTGTTTAGAATGTAGTGTCTAGTGTGTAGTTTGTAGTGTTTAGAATGTAGTGTCTAGTTGTAGTTTGTAGTGTTTAGAATGTAGTGTCTAGTTTGTAGTTTGTAGTGTTTAGAATGTAGTGTCTAGTGTGTAGTTTGTAGTGTTTAGATTGTAGTGTCTAGTTTGTAGTTTGTAGTGTTTAGAATGTAGTGTCTAGTTTGTAGTTTGTAGTGTTTAGAATGTAGTGTCTAGTGTGTAGTTTGTAGTGTTTAGAATGTAGTGTCTAGTTTGTAGTTTGTAGTGTTTAGAATGTAGTGTCTAGTTGTAGTTTGTAGTGTTTAGAATGTAGTGTCTAGTTTGTAGTTTGTAGTGTTTAGAATGTAGTGTCTAGTGTGTAGTTTGTAGTGTTTAGAATGTAGTGTCTAGTGTGTAGTTTGTAGTGTTTAGAATGTAGTGTCTAGTTTGTAGTTTGTAGTGTTTAGAATGTAGTGTCTAGTTTGTAGTTGTAGTGTTTAGAATGTAGTGTCTAGTGTGTAGTTTGTAGTGTTTAGAATGTAGTGTCTAGTTTGTAGTTTGTAGTGTTTAGAATGTAGTGTCTAGTTTGTAGTTTGTAGTGTTTAGAATGTAGTGTCTAGTGTGTAGTTTGTAGTGTTTAGAATGTAGTGTCTAGTTTGTAGTTTGTAGTGTTTAGAATGTAGTGTCTAGTTTGTAGTTTGTAGTGTTTAGAATGTAGTGTCTAGTTTGTAGTTTGTAGTGTTTAGAATGTAGTGTCTAGTTTGTAGTTTGTAGTGTTTAGAATGTAGTGTCTAGTTTGTAGTTTGTAGTGTTTAGAATGTAGTGTCTAGTTGTAGTTTGTAGTGTTTAGAATGTAGTGTCTAGTTTGTAGTTTGTAGTGTTTAGAATGTAGTGTCTAGTTTGTAGTTTGTAGTGTTTAGAATGTAGTGTCTAGTTTGTAGTTTGTAGTGTTTAGAATGTAGTGTCTAGTTTGTAGTTTGTAGTGTTTAGAATGTAGTGTCTAGTTTGTAGTTTGTAGTGTTTAGAATGTAGTGTCTAGTTTGTAGTTTGTAGTGTTTAGAATGTAGTGTCTAGTTTGTAGTTTGTAGTGTTTAGAATGTAGTGTCTAGTTTGTAGTTTGTAGTGTTTAGAATGTAGTGTCTAGTTTGTAGTTTGTAGTGTTTAGAATGTAGTGTCTAGTTTGTAGTTTGTAGTGTTTAGAATGTAGTGTCTAGTTTGTAGTTTGTAGTGTTTAGAATGTAGTGTCTAGTTTGTAGTTTGTAGTGTTTAGAATGTAGTGTCTAGTTTGTAGTTTGTAGTGTTTAGAATGTAGTGTCTAGTTTGTAGTTTGTAGTGTTTAGAATGTAGTGTCTAGTTTGTAGTTTGTAGTGTTTAGAATGTAGTGTCTAGTTTGTAGTTTGTAGTGTTTAGAATGTAGTGTCTAGTTTGTAGTTTGTAGTGTTTAGAATGTAGTGTCTAGTTTGTAGTTTGTAGTGTTTAGAATGTAGTGTCTAGTTTGTAGTTTGTAGTGTTTAGAATGTAGTGTCTAGTTTGTAGTTTGTAGTGTTTAGAATGTAGTGTCTAGTTTGTAGTTTGTAGTGTTTAGAATGTAGTGTCTAGTTTGTAGTTTGTAGTGTTTAGAATGTAGTGTCTAGTTTGTAGTTTGTAGTGTTTAGAATGTAGTGTCTAGTTTGTAGTTTGTAGTGTTTAGAATGTAGTGTCTAGTGTGTAGTTTGTAGTGTTTAGAATGTAGTGTCTAGTTTGTAGTTTGTAGTGTTTAGAATGTAGTGTCTAGTTTGTAGTTTGTAGTGTTTAGAATGTAGTGTCTAGTTTGTAGTTTGTAGTGTTTAGAATGTAGTGTCTAGTTTGTAGTTTGTAGTGTTTAGAATGTAGTGTCTAGTTTGTAGTTTGTAGTGTTTAGAATGTAGTGTCTAGTTTGTAGTTTGTAGTGTTTAGAATGTAGTGTCTAGTGTGTAGTTTGTAGTGTTTAGAATGTAGTGTCTAGTGTGTAGTTTGTAGTGTTTAGAATGTAGTGTCTAGTTTGTAGTTTGTAGTGTTTAGAATGTAGTGTCTAGTGTGTAGTTTGTAGTGTTTAGAATGTAGTGTCTAGTTTGTAGTTTGTAGTGTTTAGAATGTAGTGTCTAGTTTGTAGTTTGTAGTGTTTAGAATGTAGTGTCTAGTTTGTAGTTTGTAGTGTTTAGAATGTAGTGTCTAGTTTGTAGTTTGTAGTGTTTAGAATGTAGTGTCTAGTTTGTAGTTTGTAGTGTTTAGAATGTAGTGTCTAGTTTGTAGTTTGTAGTGTTTAGAATGTAGTGTCTAGTTTGTAGTTTGTAGTGTTTAGAATGTAGTGTCTAGTTTGTAGTTTGTAGTGTTTAGAATGTAGTGTCTAGTGTGTAGTTTGTAGTGTTTAGAATGTAGTGTCTAGTTTGTAGTTTGTAGTGTTTAGAATGTAGTGTCTAGTTGTAGTTTGTAGTGTTTAGAATGTAGTGTCTAGTGTGTAGTTTGTAGTGTTTAGAATGTAGTGTCTAGTGTGTAGTTTGTAGTGTTTAGAATGTAGTGTCTAGTTTGTAGTTTGTAGTGTTTAGAATGTAGTGTCTAGTTTGTAGTTTGTAGTGTTTAGAATGTAGTGTCTAGTTTGTAGTTTGTAGTGTTTAGAATGTAGTGTCTAGTTTGTAGTTTGTAGTGTTTAGAATGTAGTGTCTAGTTTGTAGTTTGTAGTGTTTAGAATGTAGTGTCTAGTTTGTAGTTTGTAGTGTTTAGAATGTAGTGTCTAGTTTGTAGTTTGTAGTGTTTAGAATGTAGTGTCTAGTTTGTAGTTTGTAGTGTTTAGAATGTAGTGTCTAGTTTGTAGTTTGTAGTGTTTAGAATGTAGTGTCTAGTTTGTAGTTTGTAGTGTTTAGAATGTAGTGTCTAGTTTGTAGTTTGTAGTGTTTAGAATGTAGTGTCTAGTTTGTAGTTTGTAGTGTTTAGAATGTAGTGTCTAGTTTGTAGTTTGTAGTGTTTAGAATGTAGTGTCTAGTTTGTAGTTTGTAGTGTTTAGAATGTAGTGTCTAGTTTGTAGTTTGTAGTGTTTAGAATGTAGTGTCTAGTTTGTAGTTTGTAGTGTTTAGAATGTAGTGTCTAGTTTGTAGTTTGTAGTGTTTAGAATGTAGTGTCTAGTTTGTAGTTTGTAGTGTTTAGAATGTAGTGTCTAGTTTGTAGTTTGTAGTGTTTAGAATGTAGTGTCTAGTTTGTAGTTTGTAGTGTTTAGAATGTAGTGTCTAGTTTGTAGTTTGTAGTGTTTAGAATGTAGTGTCTAGTGTGTAGTTTGTAGTGTTTAGAATGTAGTGTCTAGTTTGTAGTTTGTAGTGTTTAGAATGTAGTGTCTAGTTTGTAGTTTGTAGTGTTTAGAATGTAGTGTCTAGTTTGTAGTTTGTAGTGTTTAGAATGTAGTGTCTAGTTTGTAGTTTGTAGTGTTTAGAATGTAGTGTCTAGTTTGTAGTTTGTAGTGTTTAGAATGTAGTGTCTAGTTTGTAGTTTGTAGTGTTTAGAATGTAGTGTCTAGTTTGTAGTTTGTAGTGTTTAGAATGTAGTGTCTAGTTTGTAGTTTGTAGAGTTTAGAATGTAGTGTCTAGTTTGTAGTTTGTAGTGTTTAGAATGTAGTGTCTAGTTTGTAGTTTGTAGTGTTTAGAATGTAGTGTCTAGTTTGTAGTTTGTAGAGTTTAGAATGTAGTGTCTAGTTTGTAGTTTGTAGTGTTTAGAATGTAGTGTCTAGTGTGTAGTTTGTAGTGTTTAGAATGTAGTGTCTAGTGTGTAGTTTGTAGTGTTTAGAATGTAGTGTCTAGTTTGTAGTTTGTAGTGTTTAGAATGTAGTGTCTAGTTTGTAGTTTGTAGTGTTTAGAATGTAGTGTCTAGTTTGTAGTTTGTAGTGTTTAGAATGTAGTGTCTAGTTTGTAGTTTGTAGTGTTTAGAATGTAGTGTCTAGTTTGTAGTTTGTAGTGTTTTGAATGTAGTGTCTAGTGTGTAGTTTGTAGTGTTTAGAATGTAGTGTCTAGTTTGTAGTTTGTAGTGTTTAGAATGTAGTGTCTAGTGTGTAGTTTGTAGTGTTTAGAATGTAGTGTCTAGTTTGTAGTTTGTAGTGTTTAGAATGTAGTGTCTAGTTTGTAGTTTGTAGTGTTTAGAATGTAGTGTCTAGTTTGTAGTTTGTAGTGTTTAGAATGTAGTGTCTAGTTTGTAGTTTGTAGTGTTTAGAATGTAGTGTCTAGTGTGTAGTTTGTAGTGTTTAGAATGTAGTGTCTAGTTTGTAGTTTGTAGTGTTTAGAATGTAGTGTCTAGTTTGTAGTTTGTAGTGTTTAGAATGTAGTGTCTAGTTTGTAGTTTGTAGTGTTTAGAATGTAGTGTCTAGTTTGTAGTTTGTAGTGTTTAGAATGTAGTGTCTAGTGTGTAGTTTGTAGTGTTTAGAATGTAGTGTCTAGTGTAGTTTGTAGTGTTTAGAATGTAGTGTCTAGTTTGTAGTTTGTAGTGTTTAGAATGTAGTGTCTAGTTTGTAGTTTGTAGTGTTTAGAATGTAGTGTCTAGTTTGTAGTTTGTAGTGTTTAGAATGTAGTGTCTAGTTTGTAGTTTGTAGTGTTTAGAATGTAGTGTCTAGTTTGTAGTTGTAGTGTTTAGAATGTAGTGTCTAGTTTGTAGTTTGTAGTGTTTAGAATGTAGTGTCTAGTTTGTAGTTTGTAGTGTTTAGAATGTAGTGTCTAGTGTGTAGTTTGTAGTGTTTAGAATGTAGTGTCTAGTTGTAGTTTGTAGTGTTTAGAATGTAGTGTCTAGTGTGTAGTTTGTAGTGTTTAGAATGTAGTGTCTAGTGTGTAGTTTGTAGTGTTTAGAATGTAGTGTCTAGTTTGTAGTTTGTAGTGTTTAGAATGTAGTGTCTAGTTTGTAGTTTGTAGTGTTTAGAATGTAGTGTCTAGTTTGTAGTTTGTAGTGTTTAGAATGTAGTGTCTAGTTTGTAGTTTGTAGTGTTTAGAATGTAGTGTCTAGTTTGTAGTTTGTAGTGTTTAGAATGTAGTGTCTAGTTTGTAGTTTGTAGTGTTTAGAATGTAGTGTCTAGTTTGTAGTTTGTAGTGTTTAGAATGTAGTGTCTAGTTTGTAGTTTGTAGTGTTTAGAATGTAGTGTCTAGTGTGTAGTTTGTAGTGTTTAGAATGTAGTGTCTAGTGTGTAGTTTGTAGTGTTTAGAATGTAGTGTCTAGTTTGTAGTTTGTAGTGTTTAGAATGTAGTGTCTAGTGTGTAGTTTGTAGTGTTTAGAATGTAGTGTCTAGTGTGTAGTTTGTAGTGTTTAGAATGTAGTGTCTAGTTTGTAGTTTGTAGTGTTTAGAATGTAGTGTCTAGTTTGTAGTTTGTAGTGTTTAGAATGTAGTGTCTAGTTTGTAGTTTGTAGTGTTTAGAATGTAGTGTCTAGTTTGTAGTTTGTAGTGTTTAGAATGTAGTGTCTAGTTTGTAGTTTGTAGTGTTTAGAATGTAGTGTCTAGTTTGTAGTTTGTAGTGTTTAGAATGTAGTGTCTAGTTGTAGTTTGTAGTGTTTAGAATGTAGTGTCTAGTTGTAGTTTGTAGTGTTTAGAATGTAGTGTCTAGTTTGTAGTTTGTAGTGTTTAGAATGTAGTGTCTAGTTTGTAGTTTGTAGTGTTTAGAATGTAGTGTCTAGTTTGTAGTTTGTAGTGTTTAGAATGTAGTGTATAGTTTGTAGTTTGTAGTGTTTAGAATGTAGTGTCTAGTTTGTAGTTTGTAGTGTTTAGAATGTAGTGTCTAGTTTGTAGTTTGTAGTGTTTAGAATGTAGTGTCTAGTGTGTAGTTTGTAGTGTTTAGAATGTAGTGTCTAGTTTGTAGTTTGTAGTGTTTAGAATGTAGTGTCTAGTGTGTAGTTTGTAGTGTTTAGAATGTAGTGTCTAGTTTGTAGTTTGTAGTGTTTAGAATGTAGTGTCTAGTTTGTAGTTTGTAGTGTTTAGAATGTAGTGTCTAGTTTGTAGTTTGTAGTGTTTAGAATGTAGTGTCTAGTTTGTAGTTTGTAGTGTTTAGAATGTAGTGTATAGTTTGTAGTTTGTAGTGTTTAGAATGTAGTGTCTAGTGTGTACTTGTAGTGTTTAGAATGTAGTGTATAGTTTGTAGTTTGTAGTGTTTAGAATGTAGTGTCTAGTGTGTAGTTTGTAGTGTTTAGAATGTAGTGTATAGTTTGTAGTTTGTAGTGTTTAGAATGTAGTGTCTAGTGTGTAGTTTGTAGTGTTTAGAATGTAGTGTCTAGTTTGTAGTTTGTAGTGTTTAGAATGTAGTGTCTAGTTTGTAGTTTGTAGTGTTTAGAATGTAGTGTATAGTTTGTAGTTTGTAGTGTTTAGAATGTAGTGTCTAGTTTGTAGTTGTAGTGTTTAGATGTAGTGTCTAGTTTGTAGTTTGTAGTGTTTAGAATGTAGTGTCTAGTGTGTAGTTTGTAGTGTTTAGAATGTAGTGTCTAGTTTGTAGTTTGTAGTGTTTAGAATGTAGTGTCTAGTTTGTAGTTTGTAGTGTTTAGAATGTAGTGTCTAGTTTGTAGTTTGTAGTGTTTAGAATGTAGTGTCTAGTTTGTAGTTTGTAGTGTTTAGAATGTAGTGTGTAGTTTGTAGTTTGTAGTGTTTAGAATGTAGTGTCTAGTTTGTAGTTTGTAGTGTTTAGAATGTAGTGTCTAGTTTGTAGTTTGTAGTGTTTAGAATGTAGTGTCTAGTGTGTAGTTTGTAGTGTTTAGAATGTAGTGTCTAGTTTGTAGTTTGTAGTGTTTAGAATGTAGTGTCTAGTTTGTAGTTTGTAGTGTTTAGAATGTAGTGTCTAGTTTGTAGTTTGTAGTGTTTAGAATGTAGTGTCTAGTGTGTAGTTTGTAGTGTTTAGAATGTAGTGTCTAGTTTGTAGTTTGTAGTGTTTAGAATGTAGTGTCTAGTTTGTAGTTTGTAGTGTTTAGAATGTAGTGTCTAGTTTGTAGTTTGTAGTGTTTAGAATGTAGTGTCTAGTGTGTAGTTTGTAGTGTTTAGAATGTAGTGTCTAGTTTGTAGTTTGTAGTGTTTAGAATGTAGTGTCTAGTGTGTAGTTTGTAGTGTTTAGAATGTAGTGTCTAGTTTGTAGTTTGTAGTGTTTAGAATGTAGTGTCTAGTTTGTAGTTTGTAGTGTTTAGAATGTAGTGTCTAGTTTGTAGTTTGTAGTGTTTAGAATGTAGTGTCTAGTTTGTAGTTTGTAGTGTTTAGAATGTAGTGTCTAGTTTGTAGTTTGTAGTGTTTAGAATGTAGTGTCTAGTTTGTAGTTTGTAGTGTTTAGAATGTAGTGTCTAGTTTGTAGTTGTAGTGTTTAGAATGTAGTGTCTAGTGTGTAGTTTGTAGTGTTTAGAATGTAGTGTCTAGTGTGTAGTTTGTAGTGTTTAGAATGTAGTGTCTAGTGTGTAGTTTGTAGTGTTTAGAATGTAGTGTCTAGTTTGTAGTTTGTAGTGTTTAGAATGTAGTGTCTAGTTTGTAGTTTGTAGTGTTTAGAATGTAGTGTCTAGTTTGTAGTTTGTAGTGTTTAGAATGTAGTGTATAGTTTGTAGTTTGTAGTGTTTAGAATGTAGTGTCTAGTTTGTAGTTTGTAGTGTTTAGAATGTAGTGTCTAGTTTGTAGTTTGTAGTGTTTAGAATGTAGTGTCTAGTTTGTAGTTTGTAGTGTTTAGAATGTAGTGTCTAGTTTGTAGTTTGTAGTGTTTAGAATGTAGTGTCTAGTTTGTAGTTTGTAGTGTTTAGAATGTAGTGTCTAGTTTGTAGTTTGTAGTGTTTAGAATGTAGTGTCTAGTGTGTAGTTTGTAGTGTTTAGAATGTAGTGTCTAGTTTGTAGTTTGTAGTGTTTAGAATGTAGTGTCTAGTTTGTAGTTTGTAGTGTTTAGAATGTAGTGTCTAGTTTGTAGTTTGTAGTGTTTAGAATGTAGTGTCTAGTGTGTAGTTTGTAGTGTTTAGAATGTAGTGTCTAGTTTGTAGTTTGTAGTGTTTAGAATGTAGTGTCTAGTTTGTAGTTTGTAGTGTTTAGAATGTAGTGTCTAGTTTGTAGTTTGTAGTGTTTAGAATGTAGTGTCTAGTTTGTAGTTTGTAGTGTTTAGAATGTAGTGTCTAGTGTGTAGTTTGTAGTGTTTAGAATGTAGTGTCTAGTTTGTAGTTTGTAGTGTTTAGAATGTAGTGTCTAGTGTGTAGTTTGTAGTGTTTAGAATGTAGTGTCTAGTGTGTAGTTTGTAGTGTTTAGAATGTAGTGTCTAGTTTGTAGTTTGTAGTGTTTAGAATGTAGTGTCTAGTTTGTAGTTTGTAGTGTTTAGAATGTAGTGTCTAGTGTGTAGTTTGTAGTGTTTAGAATGTAGTGTCTAGTTTGTAGTTTGTAGTGTTTAGAATGTAGTGTCTAGTGTGTAGTTTGTAGTGTTTAGAATGTAGTGTCTAGTTTGTAGTTTGTAGTGTTTAGAATGTAGTGTCTAGTGTGTAGTTTGTAGTGTTTAGAATGTAGTGTCTAGTTTGTAGTTTGTAGTGTTTAGAATGTAGTGTCTAGTGTGTAGTTTGTAGTGTTTAGAATGTAGTGTCTAGTGTGTAGTTTGTAGTGTTTAGAATGTAGTGTCTAGTGTGTAGTTTGTAGTGTTTAGAATGTAGTGTCTAGTTTGTAGTTTGTAGTGTTTAGAATGTAGTGTCTAGTGTGTAGTTTGTAGTGTTTAGAATGTAGTGTATAGTTTGTAGTTTGTAGTGTTTAGAATGTAGTGTCTAGTGTGTAGTTTGTAGTGTTTAGAATGTAGTGTCTAGTTTGTAGTTTGTAGTGTTTAGAATGTAGTGTCTAGTTTGTAGTTTGTAGTGTTTAGAATGTAGTGTCTAGTGTGTAGTTTGTAGTGTTTAGAATGTAGTGTCTAGTGTGTAGTTTGTAGTGTTTAGAATGTAGTGTCTAGTTTGTAGTTTGTAGTGTTTAGAATGTAGTGTCTAGTGTGTAGTTTGTAGTGTTTAGAATGTAGTGTCTAGTGTGTAGTTTGTAGTGTTTAGAATGTAGTGTCTAGTGTGTAGTTTGTAGTGTTTAGAATGTAGTGTCTAGTTGTAGTTTGTAGTGTTTAGAATGTAGTGTCTAGTGTGTAGTTTGTAGTGTTTAGAATGTAGTGTCTAGTTTGTAGTTTGTAGTGTTTAGAATGTAGTGTCTAGTTTGTAGTTTGTAGTGTTTAGAATGTAGTGTCTAGTTTGTAGTTTGTAGTGTTTAGAATGTAGTGTCTAGTGTGTAGTTTGTAGTGTTTAGAATGTAGTGTCTAGTTTGTAGTTTGTAGTGTTTAGAATGTAGTGTCTAGTTTGTAGTTTGTAGTGTTTAGAATGTAGTGTCTAGTTTGTAGTTTGTAGTGTTTAGAATGTAGTGTCTAGTTTGTAGTTTGTAGTGTTTAGAATGTAGTGTCTAGTGTGTAGTTTGTAGTGTTTAGAATGTAGTGTCTAGTTTGTAGTTTGTAGTGTTTAGAATGTAGTGTCTAGTGTGTAGTTTGTAGTGTTTAGAATGTAGTGTCTAGTTTGTAGTTTGTAGTGTTTAGAATGTAGTGTCTAGTGTGTAGTTTGTAGTGTTAGAATGTAGTGTCTAGTTTGTAGTTTGTAGTGTTTAGAATGTAGTGTCTAGTTTGTAGTTTGTAGTGTTTAGAATGTAGTGTCTAGTGTGTAGTTTGTAGTGTTTAGAATGTAGTGTCTAGTTTGTAGTTTGTAGTGTTTAGAATGTAGTGTCTAGTTTGTAGTTTTTAGTGTTTAGAATGTAATGTCAGTGTGTAGGTTTGTAGTGTTTAGAATGTAGTGTCTAGTTTGTAGTTTGTAGTGTTTAGAATGTAGTGTCTAGTTTGTAGTTTGTAGTGTTTAGAATGTAGTGTCTAGTTTGTAGTTTGTAGTGTTTAGAATGTAGTGTCTAGTTTGTAGTTTGTAGTGTTTAGAATGTAGTGTCTAGTTTGTAGTGTTTAGAATGTAGTGTCTAGTTTGTAGTTTGTAGTGTTTAGAATGTAGTGTCTAGTGTGTAGTTTGTAGTGTTTAGAATGTAGTGTCTAGTTTGTAGTTTGTAGTGTTTAGAATGTAGTGTCTAGTTTGTAGTTTGTAGTGTTTAGAATGTAGTGTCTAGTGTGTAGTTTGTAGTGTTTAGAATGTAGTGTCTAGTTTGTAGTGTTTAGAATGTAGTGTCTAGTTTGTAGTTTGTAGTGTTTAGAATGTAGTGTCTAGTGTGTAGTTTGTAGTGTTTAGAATGTAGTGTCTAGTTTGTAGTTTGTAGTGTTTAGAATGTAGTGTCTAGTTTGTAGTTTGTAGTGTTTAGAATGTAGTGTCTAGTTTGTAGTTTGTAGTGTTTAGAATGTAGTGTCTAGTTTGTAGTTTGTAGTGTTTAGAATGTAGTGTCTAGTTTGTAGTTTGTAGTGTTTAGAATGTAGTGTCTAGTGTGTAGTTTGTAGTGTTTAGAATGTAGTGTCTAGTTTGTAGTTTGTAGTGTTTAGAATGTAGTGTCTAGTGTGTAGTTTGTAGTGTTTAGAATGTAGTGTCTAGTTTGTAGTTTGTAGTGTTTAGAATGTAGTGTCTAGTTGTCTGTTTGTAGTGTTTAGAATGTAGTGTCTAGTGTGTAGTTGTAGTGTTTAATGTAGTGTCTTGTTGTAGTTTGTAGTGTTTAGAATGTAGTGTCTAGTGTGTAGTTTGTAGTGTTTAGAATGTAGTGTCTAGTTTGTAGTTTGTAGTGTTTAGATGTAGTGTCTAGTGTGTAGTTTGTAGTGTTTAGAATGTAGTGTCTAGTTTGTAGTTTGTAGTGTTTAGAATGTAGTGTTAGTTTGTAGTTTGTAGTGTTTAGAATGTAGTGTCTAGTTTGTAGTAGTGTTTAGAATGTAGTGTATAGTTTGTAGTTGTAGTGTTTAGAATGTAGTGTCTAGTGTGTAGTTTGTAGTGTTTAGAATGTAGTGTCTAGTTTGTAGTTTGTAGTGTTTAGAATGTAGTGTCTAGTGTGTAGTTTGTAGTGTTTAGAATGTAGTGTCTAGTTTGTAGTTTGTAGTGTTTAGAATGTAGTGTCTAGTGTGTAGTTTGTAGTGTTTAGAATGTAGTGTCTAGTTTGTAGTTTGTAGTGTTTAGAATGTAGTGTCTAGTTTGTAGTTTGTAGTGTTTAGAATGTAGTGTCTAGTTTGTAGTTTGTAGTGTTTAGAATGTAGTGTCTAGTTTGTAGTTTGTAGTGTTTAGAATGTAGTGTCTAGTTTGTAGTTTGTAGTGTTTAGAATGTAGTGTCTAGTTTGTAGTTTGTAGTGTTTAGAATGTAGTGTCTAGTTTGTAGTGTTTAGAATGTAGTGTCTAGTTTGTAGTGTTTAGAATGTAGTGTCTAGTTTGTAGTTTGTAGTGTTTAGAATGTAGTGTCTAGTTTGTAGTTTGTAGTGTTTAGAATGTAGTGTCTAGTTTGTAGTTTGTAGTGTTTAGAATGTAGTGTCTAGTGTGTAGTTTGTAGTGTTTAGAATGTAGTGTCTAGTTTGTAGTTTGTAGTGTTTAGAATGTAGTGTCTAGTTTGTAGTTTGTAGTGTTTAGAATGTAGTGTCTAGTTTGTAGTTTGTAGTGTTTAGAATGTAGTGTCTAGTTTGTAGTTTGTAGTGTTTAGAATGTAGTGTCTAGTTTGTAGTTTGTAGTGTTTAGAATGTAGTGTCTAGTTTGTAGTTTGTAGTGTTTAGAATGTAGTGTCTAGTTTGTAGTTTGTAGTGTTTAGAATGTAGTGTCTAGTTTGTAGTTTGTAGTGTTTAGAATGTAGTGTCTAGTTTGTAGTTTGTAGTGTTTAGAATGTAGTGTCTAGTTTGTAGTTTGTAGTGTTTAGAATGTAGTGTCTAGTTTGTAGTTTGTAGTGTTTAGAATGTAGTGTCTAGTTTGTAGTTTGTAGTGTTTAGAATGTAGTGTCTAGTGTGTAGTTTGTAGTGTTTAGAATGTCGTGTCTAGTTTGTAGTTTGTAGTGTTTAGAATGTCGTGTATAGTTTGTAGTTTGTAGTGTTTAGAATGTAGTGTTTGTTTGTAGTTTGTAGTGTTTAGAATGTAGTGTCTAGTGTGTAGTTTGTAGTGTTTAGAATGTCGTGTATAGTGTGTAGTTTGTAGTGTTTAGAATGTAGTGTCTAGTTTGTAGTTTGTAGTGTTTAGAATGTAGTGTCTAGTTTGTAGTTTGTAGTGTTTAGAATGTAGTGTCTAGTTTGTAGTTTGTAGTGTTTAGAATGTAGTGTCTAGTGTGTAGTTTGTAGTGTTTAGAATGTAGTGTCTAGTTTAGTAGTTTGTAGTGTTTAGAATGTAGTGTCTAGTTTGTAGTTTGTAGTGTTTAGAATGTAGTGTCTAGTTTGTAGTTTGTAGTGTTTAGAATGTAGTGTCTAGTTTGTAGTTTGTAGTGTTTAGAATGTAGTGTCTAGTTTGTAGTTTGTAGTGTTTAGAATGTAGTGTCTAGTTTGTAGTTTGTAGTGTTTAGAATGTAGTGTCTAGTTTGTAGTTTGTAGTGTTTAGAATGTAGTGTCTAGTTTGTAGTTTGTAGTGTTTAGAATGTAGTGTCTAGTTTGTAGTTTGTAGTGTTTAGAATGTAGTGTCTAGTTTGTAGTTTGTAGTGTTTAGAATGTAGTGTCTAGTTTGTAGTTTGTAGTGTTTAGAATGTAGTGTCTAGTTTGTAGTTTGTAGTGTTTAGAATGTAGTGTCTAGTTTGTAGTTTGTAGTGTTTAGAATGTAGTGTCTAGTTTGTAGTTTGTAGTGTTTAGAATGTAGTGTCTAGTTTGTAGTTTGTAGTGTTTAGAATGTAGTGTCTAGTGTGTAGTTTGTAGTGTTTAGAATGTAGTGTCTAGTTTGTAGTTTGTAGTGTTTAGAATGTAGTGTCTAGTTTGTAGTTTGTAGTGTTTAGAATGTAGTGTCTAGTTTGTAGTTTGTAGTGTTTAGAATGTAGTGTCTAGTTTGTAGTTTGTAGTGTTTAGAATGTAGTGTCTAGTGTGTAGTTTGTAGTGTTTAGAATGTAGTGTCTAGTTTGTAGTTTGTAGTGTTTAGAATGTAGTGTCTAGTTTGTAGTTTGTAGTGTTTAGAATGTAGTGTCTAGTTTGTAGTTTGTAGTGTTTAGAATGTAGTGTCTAGTTTGTAGTTTGTAGTGTTTAGAATGTAGTGTCTAGTTTGTAGTTTGTAGTGTTTAGAATGTAGTGTCTAGTTTGTAGTTTGTAGTGTTTAGAATGTAGTGTCTAGTTTGTAGTTTGTAGTGTTTAGAATGTAGTGTCTAGTTTGTAGTTTGTAGTGTTTAGAATGTAGTGTCTAGTTTGTAGTTTGTAGTGTTTAGAATGTAGTGTCTAGTTTGTAGTTTGTAGTGTTTAGAATGTAGTGTCTAGTTTGTAGTTTGTAGTGTTTAGAATGTAGTGTCTAGTTTGTAGTTTGTAGTGTTTAGAATGTAGTGTCTAGTTTGTAGTTTGTAGTGTTTAGAATGTAGTGTCTAGTTTGTAGTTTGTAGTGTTTAGAATGTAGTGTCTAGTTTGTAGTTTGTAGTGTTTAGAATGTAGTGTCTAGTTTGTAGTTTGTAGTGTTTAGAATGTAGTGTCTAGTTTGTAGTTTGTAGTGTTTAGAATGTAGTGTCTAGTTTGTAGTTTGTAGTGTTTAGAATGTAGTGTCTAGTTTGTAGTTTGTAGTGTTTAGAATGTAGTGTCTAGTTTGTAGTTTGTAGTGTTTAGAATGTAGTGTCTAGTTTGTAGTTTGTAGTGTTTAGAATGTAGTGTCTAGTTTGTAGTTTGTAGTGTTTAGAATGTAGTGTCTAGTTTGTAGTTTGTAGTGTTTAGAATGTAGTGTCTAGTTTGTAGTTTGTAGTGTTTAGAATGTAGTGTCTAGTTTGTAGTTTGTAGTGTTTAGAATGTAGTGTCTAGTTTGTAGTTTGTAGTGTTTAGAATGTAGTGTCTAGTTTGTAGTTTGTAGTGTTTAGAATGTAGTGTCTAGTGTGTAGTTTGTAGTGTTTAGAATGTAGTGTCTAGTTTGTAGTTTGTAGTGTTTAGAATGTAGTGTCTAGTTTGTAGTTTGTAGTGTTTAGAATGTAGTGTCTAGTTTGTAGTTTGTAGTGTTTAGAATGTAGTGTCTAGTTTGTAGTTTGTAGTGTTTAGAATGTAGTGTCTAGTTTGTAGTTTGTAGTGTTTAGAATGTAGTGTCTAGTTTGTAGTTTGTAGTGTTTAGAATGTAGTGTCTAGTTTGTAGTTTGTAGTGTTTAGAATGTAGTGTCTAGTTTGTAGTTTGTAGTGTTTAGAATGTAGTGTCTAGTTTGTAGTTTGTAGTGTTTAGAATGTAGTGTCTAGTTTGTAGTTTGTAGTGTTTAGAATGTAGTGTCTAGTTTGTAGTTTGTAGTGTTTAGAATGTAGTGTCTAGTTTGTAGTTTGTAGTGTTTAGAATGTAGTGTCTAGTTTGTAGTTTGTAGTGTTTAGAATGTAGTGTCTAGTTTGTAGTTTGTAGTGTTTAGAATGTAGTGTCTAGTTTGTAGTTTGTAGTGTTTAGAATGTAGTGTCTAGTTTGTAGTTTGTAGTGTTTAGAATGTAGTGTCTAGTTTGTAGTTTGTAGTGTTTAGAATGTAGTGTCTAGTTTGTAGTTTGTAGTGTTTAGAATGTAGTGTCTAGTTTGTAGTTTGTAGTGTTTAGAATGTAGTGTCTAGTTTGTAGTTTGTAGTGTTTAGAATGTAGTGTCTAGTTTGTAGTTTGTAGTGTTTAGAATGTAGTGTCTAGTGTGTAGTTTGTAGTGTTTAGAATGTAGTGTCTAGTTTGTAGTTTGTAGTGTTTAGAATGTAGTGTCTAGTTTGTAGTTTGTAGTGTTTAGAATGTAGTGTCTAGTTTGTAGTTTGTAGTGTTTAGAATGTAGTGTCTAGTTTGTAGTTTGTAGTGTTTAGAATGTAGTGTCTAGTTTGTAGTTTGTAGTGTTTAGAATGTAGTGTCTAGTTTGTAGTTTGTAGTGTTTAGAATGTAGTGTCTAGTTTGTAGTTTGTAGTGTTTAGAATGTAGTGTCTAGTTTGTAGTTTGTAGTGTTTAGAATGTAGTGTCTAGTTTGTAGTTTGTAGTGTTTAGAATGTAGTGTCTAGTTTGTAGTTTGTAGTGTTTAGAATGTAGTGTCTAGTTTGTAGTTTGTAGTGTTTAGAATGTAGTGTCTAGTTTGTAGTTTGTAGTGTTTAGAATGTAGTGTCTAGTTTGTAGTTTGTAGTGTTTAGAATGTAGTGTCTAGTTTGTAGTTTGTAGTGTTTAGAATGTAGTGTCTAGTGTGTAGTTTGTAGTGTTTAGAATGTAGTGTCTAGTTTGTAGTTTGTAGTGTTTAGAATGTAGTGTCTAGTGTGTAGTTTGTAGTGTTAGAATGTAGTGTCTAGTTTGTAGTTTGTAGTGTTTAGAATGTAGTGTCTAGTTTGTAGTTTGTAGTGTTTAGAATGTAGTGTCTAGTGTGTAGTTTGTAGTGTTTAGAATGTAGTGTCTAGTTTGTAGTTTGTAGTGTTTAGAATGTAGTGTCTAGTTTGTAGTTTGTAGTGTTTAGAATGTAGTGTCTAGTTTGTAGTTTGTAGTGTTTAGAATGTAGTGTCTAGTTTGTAGTTTGTAGTGTTTAGAATGTAGTGTCTAGTTTGTAGTTTGTAGTGTTTAGAATGTAGTGTCTAGTTTGTAGTTTGTAGTGTTTAGAATGTAGTGTCTAGTTTGTAGTTTGTAGTGTTTAGAATGTAGTGTCTAGTTTGTAGTTTGTAGTGTTTAGAATGTAGTGTCTAGTTTGTAGTTTGTAGTGTTTAGAATGTAGTGTCTAGTTTGTAGTTTGTAGTGTTTAGAATGTAGTGTCTAGTTTGTAGTTTGTAGTGTTTAGAATGTAGTGTCTAGTGTGTAGTTTGTAGTGTTTAGAATGTAGTGTCTAGTTTGTAGTTTGTAGTGTTTAGAATGTAGTGTCTAGTTTGTAGTTTGTAGTGTTTAGAATGTAGTGTCTAGTTTGTAGTTTGTAGTGTTTAGAATGTAGTGTCTAGTGTGTAGTTTGTAGTGTTTAGAATGTAGTGTCTAGTTTGTAGTTTGTAGTGTTTAGAATGTAGTGTCTAGTGTGTAGTTTGTAGTGTTTAGAATGTAGTGTCTAGTTTGTAGTTTGTAGTGTTTAGAATGTAGTGTCTAGTTTGTAGTTTGTAGTGTTTAGAATGTAGTGTCTAGTTTGTAGTTTGTAGTGTTTAGAATGTAGTGTCTAGTTTGTAGTTTGTAGTGTTTAGAATGTAGTGTCTAGTTTGTAGTTTGTAGTGTTTAGAATGTAGTGTCTAGTTTGTAGTTTGTAGTGTTTAGAATGTAGTGTCTAGTGTGTAGTTTGTAGTGTTTAGAATGTAGTGTCTAGTTTGTAGTTTGTAGTGTTTAGAATGTAGTGTCTAGTTTGTAGTTTGTAGTGTTTAGAATGTAGTGTCTAGTTTGTAGTTTGTAGTGTTTAGAATGTAGTGTCTAGTGTGTAGTTTGTAGTGTTTAGAATGTAGTGTCTAGTGTGTTTGTAGTGTTTAGAATGTAGTGTCTAGTTTGTAGTTTGTAGTGTTTAGAATGTAGTGTCTAGTTTGTAGTTTGTAGTGTTTAGAATGTAGTGTCTAGTGTGTAGTTTGTAAGTGTTTAGAATGTAGTGTCTAGTTTGTAGTTTGTAGTGTTTAGAATGTAGTGTCTAGTGTGTAGTTTGTAGTGTTTAGAATGTAGTGTCTAGTGTGTAGTTTGTAGTGTTTAGAATGTAGTGTCTAGTTTGTAGTTTGTAGTGTTTAGAATGTAGTGTCTAGTTTGTAGTTTGTAGTGTTTAGAATGTAGTGTCTAGTTTGTTGTTTGTAGTGTTTAGAATGTAGTGTCTAGTTTGTAGTTTGTAGTGTTTAGAATGTAGTGTCTAGTGTGTAGTTTGTAGTGTTTAGAATGTAGTGTCTAGTTTGTAGTTTGTAGTGTTTAGAATGTAGTGTCTAGTTTGTAGTTTGTAGTGTTTAGAATGTAGTGTCTAGTTTGTAGTTTGTAGTGTTTAGAATGTAGTGTCTAGTTTGTAGTTTGTAGTGTTTAGAATGTAGTGTCTAGTTTGTAGTTTGTAGTGTTTAGAATGTAGTGTCTAGTGTGTAGTTTGTAGTGTTTAGAATGTAGTGTATAGTTTGTAGTTTGTAGTGTTTAGAATGTAGTGTCTAGTTTGTAGTTTGTAGTGTTTAGAATGTAGTGCCTAGTGTGTAGTTTGTAGTGTTTAGAATGTAGTGTCTAGTGTGTAGTTTGTAATGTTTAGAATGTAGTGTCTAGTGTGTAGTTTGTAGTGTTTAGAATGTAGTGTCTAGTGTGTAGTTTGTAGTGTTTAGAATGTAGTGTCTAGTTTGTAGTTTGTAGTGTTTAGAATGTAGTGTCTAGTGTGTAGTTTGTAGTGTTTAGAATGTAGTGTCTAGTTTGTAGTTTGTAGTGTTTAGAATGTAGTGTCTAGTGTGTAGTTTGTAGTGTTTAGAATGTAGTGTCTAGTTTGTAGTTTGTAGTGTTTAGAATGTAGTGTCTAGTTTGTAGTTTGTAGTGTTTAGAATGTAGTGTCTAGTGTGTAGTTTGTAGTGTTTAGAATGTAGTGTCTAGTTTGTAGTTTGTAGTGTTTAGAATGTAGTGTCTAGTTTGTAGTTTGTAGTGTTTAGAATGTAGTGTCTAGTTTGTAGTTTGTAGTGTTTAGAATGTAGTGTCTAGTTTGTAGTTTGTAGTGTTTAGAATGTAGTGTCTAGTTTGTAGTTTGTAGTGTTTAGAATGTAGTGTCTAGTTTGTAGTTTGTAGTGTTTAGAATGTAGTGTCTAGTTTGTAGTTTGTAGTGTTTAGAATGTAGTGTCTAGTTTGTAGTTTGTAGTGTTTAGAATGTAGTGTCTAGTTTGTAGTTTGTAGTGTTTAGAATGTAGTGTCTAGTTTGTAGTTTGTAGTGTTTAGAATGTAGTGTCTAGTTTGTAGTTTGTAGTGTTTAGAATGTAGTGTATAGTTTGTAGTTGTAGGTTTAGAATGTAGTGTCTAGTGTGTAGTTGTAGTTTAGAATGTAGTGTCTAGTTTGTAGTTTGTAGTGTTTAGAATGTAGTGTCTAGTTTGTAGTTTGTAGTGTTTAGAATGTAGTGTCTAGTTTGTAGTTTGTAGTGTTTAGAATGTAGTGTCTAGTTTGTAGTTTGTAGTGTTTAGATGTAGTGTCTAGGTTGTAGTTTGTAGTGTTTAGAATGTAGTGTTCTAGTTTGTAGTTTGTAGTGTTTAGAATGTAGTGTCTAGTTGTAGTTTGTAGTGTTTAGAATGTAGTGTCTAGTTTTTACTTTGTAGTGTTTAGAATGTAGTGTCTAGTTTGTAGTTTGTAGTGTTTAGAATGTAGTGTCTAGTTTGTAGTTTGTAGTGTTTAGATGTAGTGTATAGTGTGTAGTTTGTATTGTTTAGAATGTAGTGTATAGTTTGTAGTTTGTAGTGTTTAGAATGTAGTGTTTAGTGTGTAGTTTGTAGTGTTTAGAATGTAGTGTATAGTTTGTAGTTTGTAGTGTTTAGAATGTATTGTGTAGTATGTAGTGTTTAGAATGTAGTGTCTAGTTTGTAGTTTGTAGTGTTTAGAATGTAGTGTTTAGTTTGTAGTGTTTAGAATGTAGTGTTTAGTTTGTAGTTTGTAGTGTTTAGAATGTAGTGTCTAGTGTGTAGTTTGTAGTGTTTAGAATGTAGTGTCTAGTTTGTAGTTTGTAGTGTTTAGAATGTAGTGTGTAGTTTGTAGTGTTTAGAATGTAGTGTCTAGTTTGTAGTTTGTAGTGTTTAGAATGTAGTGTCTAGTTTGTAGTGTTTAGAATGTAGTGTCTAGTTTGTAGTTTGTAGTGTTTAGAATGTAGTGTGTAGTTTGTAGTGTTTAGAATGTAGTGTCTAGTTTGTAGTTTGTAGTGTTTAGAATGTAGTGTCTAGTTTGTAGTTTGTAGTGTTTAGAATGTAGTGTCTAGTTTGTAGTTTGTAGTGTTTAGAATGTAGTGTCTAGTTTGTAGTTTGTAGTGTTTAGAATGTAGTGTCTAGTTTGTAGTTTGTAGTGTTTAGAATGTAGTGTCTAGTTTGTAGTTTGTAGTGTTTAGAATGTAGTGTCTAGTTTGTAGTTTGTAGTGTTTAGAATGTAGTGTCTAGTTTGTAGTTTGTAGTGTTTAGAATGTAGTGTCTAGTTTGTAGTTTGTAGTGTTTAGAATGTAGTGTCTAGTTTGTAGTTTGTAGTGTTTAGAATGTAGTGTCTAGTGTGTAGTTTGTAGTGTTTAGAATGTAGTGTCTAGTTTGTAGTTTGTAGTGTTTAGAATGTAGTGTCTAGTGTGTAGTGTTTAGAATGTAGTGTCTAGTTTGTAGTTTGTAGTGTTTAGAATGTAGTGTCTAGTTTGTAGTTTGTAGTGTTTAGAATGTAGTGTCTAGTTTGTAGTTTGTAGTGTTTAGAATGTAGTGTCTAGTTTGTAGTTTGTAGTGTTTAGAATGTAGTGTCTAGTTTGTAGTTTGTAGTGTTTAGAATGTAGTGTCTAGTTTGTAGTTTGTAGTGTTTAGAATGTAGTGTCTAGTGTGTAGTTTGTAGTGTTTAGAATGTAGTGTCTAGTTTGTAGTTTGTAGTGTTTAGAATGTAGTGTCTAGTTTGTAGTTTGTAGTGTTTAGAATGTAGTGTCTAGTGTGTAGTTTGTAGTGTTTAGAATGTAGTGTCTAGTTTGCAGTTTGTAGTGTTAGAATGCAGTGTCTAGTTTGTAGTTTGTAGTGTTTAGAATGTAGTGTCTAGTGTGTAGTTTGTAGTGTTTAGAATGTAGTGTCTAGTTTGTAGTTTGTAGTGTTTAGAATGTAGTGTCTAGTTTGTAGTTTGTAGTGTTTAGAATGTAGTGTCTAGTTTGTAGTTTGTAGTGTTTAGAATGTAGTGTCTAGTTTGTAGTTTGTAGTGTTTAGAATGTAGTGTCTAGTTTGTAGTTTGTAGTGTTTAGAATGTAGTGTCTAGTGTGTAGTTTGTAGTGTTTAGAATGTAGTGTTAGTGTGTAGTTTGTAGTGTTTAGAATGTAGTGTCTAGTGTGTAGTTTGTAGTGTTTAGAATGTAGTGTCTAGTTGTAGTTTGTAGTGTTTAGAATGTAGTGTCTAGTGTGTAGTTTGTAGTGTTTAGAATGTAGTGTCTAGTTTGTAGTTTGTAGTGTTTAGAATGTAGTGTCTAGTTTGTAGTTTGTAGTGTTTAGAATGTAGTGTCTAGTTTGTAGTTTGTAGTGTTTAGAATGTAGTGTCTAGTTTGTAGTTTGTAGTGTTTAGAATGTAGTGTCTAGTTTGTAGTTTGTAGTGTTAGAATGTAGTGTCTAGTTTGTAGTTTGTAGTGTTTAGAATGTAGTGTCTAGTTTGTAGTTTGTAGTGTTTAGAATGTAGTGTCTAGTTTGTAGTTTGTAGTGTTTAGAATGTAGTGTCTAGTGTGTAGTTTGTAGTGTTTAGAATGTAGTGTCTAGTTTGTAGTTTGTAGTGTTTAGAATGTAGTGTCTAGTTTGTAGTTTGTAGTGTTTAGAATGTAGTGTCTAGTTTGTGGTTTGTAGTGTTAGAATGTAGTGTATAGTTTGTAGTTTGTAGTGTTTAGAATGTAGTGTCTAGTTTGTAGTTTGTAGTGTTTAGAATGTCGTGTATAGTTTGTAGTTTGTAGTGTTTAGAATGTAGTGTCTAGTTTGTAGTTTGTAGTGTTTAGAATGTAGTGTCTAGTTTGTAGTTTGTAGTGTTTAGAATGTAGTGTCTAGTTTGTAGTTTGTAGTGTTTAGAATGTAGTGTCTAGTTTGTAGTTTGTAGTGTTTAGAATGTAGTGTCTAGTTTGTAGTTTGTAGTGTTTAGAATGTAGTGTCTAGTGTGTAGTTTGTAGTGTTTAGAATGTAGTGTCTAGTTTGTAGTTTGTAGTGTTTAGAATGTAGTGTCTAGTGTGTAGTTTGTAGTGTTTAGAATGTAGTGTCTAGTTTGTAGTTTGTAGTGTTTAGAATGTAGTGTCTAGTTTGTAGTTTGTAGTGTTTAGAATGTAGTGTCTAGTGTGTAGTTTGTAGTGTTTAGAATGTAGTGTCTAGTTTGTAGTTTGTAGTGTTTAGAATGTAGTGTCTAGTTTGTAGTTTGTAGTGTTTAGAATGTAGTGTCTAGTTTGTAGTTTGTAGTGTTTAGAATGTAGTGTCTAGTTTGTAGTTTGTAGTGTTTAGAATGTAGTGTCTAGTTTGTAGTTTGTAGTGTTTAGAATGTAGTGTCTAGTTTGTAGTTTGTAGTGTTTAGAATGTAGTGTCTAGTTTGTAGTTTGTAGTGTTTAGAATGTAGTGTCTAGTTTGTAGTTTGTAGTGTTTAGAATGTAGTGTCTAGTTTGTAGTTTGTAGTGTTTAGAATGTAGTGTCTAGTTTGTAGTTTGTAGTGTTTAGAATGTAGTGTCTAGTTTGTAGTTTGTAGTGTTTAGAATGTAGTGTCTAGTTTGTAGTTTGTAGTGTTTAGAATGTAGTGTCTAGTTTGTAGTTTGTAGTGTTTAGAATGTAGTGTCTAGTTTGTAGTTTGTAGTGTTTAGAATGTAGTGTCTAGTTTGTAGTTTGTAGTGTTTAGAATGTAGTGTCTAGTTTGTAGTTTGTAGTGTTTAGAATGTAGTGTCTAGTTTGTAGTTTGTAGTGTTTAGAATGTAGTGTCTAGTTTGTAGTTTGTAGTGTTTAGAATGTAGTGTCTAGTTTGTAGTTTGTAGTGTTTAGAATGTAGTGTCTAGTTTGTAGTTTGTAGTGTTTAGAATGTAGTGTCTAGTTTGTAGTTTGTAGTGTTTAGAATGTAGTGTCTAGTTTGTAGTTTGTAGTGTTTAGAATGTAGTGTCTAGTTTGTAGTTTGTAGTGTTTAGAATGTAGTGTCTAGTTTGTAGTTTGTAGTGTTTAGAATGTAGTGTCTAGTTTGTAGTTTGTAGTGTTTAGAATGTAGTGTCTAGTTTGTAGTTTGTAGTGTTTAGAATGTAGTGTCTAGTGTGTAGTTTGTAGTGTTTAGAATGTAGTGTCTAGTTTGTAGTTTGTAGTGTTTAGAATGTAGTGTCTAGTTTGTAGTTTGTAGTGTTTAGAATGTAGTGTCTAGTTTGTAGTTTGTAGTGTTTAGAATGTAGTGTCTAGTTTGTAGTTTGTAGTGTTTAGAATGTAGTGTCTAGTGTGTAGTTTGTAGTGTTTAGAATGTAGTGTCTAGTTTGTAGTTTGTAGTGTTTAGAATGTAGTGTCTAGTGTGTAGTTTGTAGTGTTTAGAATGTAGTGTATAGTTTGTAGTTTGTAGTGTTTAGAATGTAGTGTCTAGTTTGTAGTTTGTAGTGTTTAGAATGTAGTGTCTAGTTTGTAGTTTGTAGTGTTTAGAATGTAGTGTCTAGTTTGTAGTTTGTAGTGTTTAGAATGTAGTGTCTAGTTTGTAGTTTGTAGTGTTTAGAATGTAGTGTCTAGTTTGTAGTTTGTAGTGTTTAGAATGTAGTGTCTAGTTTGTAGTTTGTAGTGTTTAGAATGTAGTGTCTAGTGTGTAGTTTGTAGTGTTTAGAATGTAGTGTCTAGTTTGTAGTTTGTAGTGTTTAGAATGTAGTGTCTAGTTTGTAGTTTGTAGTGTTTAGAATGTAGTGTCTAGTTTGTAGTTTGTAGTGTTTAGAATGTAGTGCCTAGTGTGTAGTTTGTAGTGTTTAGAATGTAGTGTCTAGTTGGTAGTTTGTAGTGTTTAGAATGTAGTGTCTAGTTGGTAGTTTGTAGTGTTTAGAATGTAGTGTATAGTGTGTAGTTTGTAGTGTTTAGAATGTAGTGCCTAGTGTGTAGTTTGTAGTGTTTAGAATGTAGTGTCTAGTTTGTAGTTTGTAGTGTTTAGAATGTAGTGTCTAGTTTGTAGTTTGTAGTGTTTAGAATGTAGTGTCTAGTTTGTTTTTGTAGTGTTTAGAATGTAGTGTCTAGTTTGTAGTTTGTAGTGTTTAGAATGTAGTGTCTAGTTGTAGTTTGTAGTGTTTAGAATGTAGTGTCTAGTGTGTAGTTTGTAGTGTTTAGAATGTAGTGTCTAGTTTGTAGTTTGTAGTGTTTAGAATGTAGTGTCTAGTTTGTAGTTTGTAGTGTTTAGAATGTAGTGTCTAGTTTGTAGTTTGTAGTGTTTAGAATGTAGTGTCTAGTGTGTAGTTTGTAGTGTTTAGAATGTAGTGTCTAGTTTGTAGTTTGTAGTGTTTAGAATGTAGTGTCTAGTTTGTAGTTTGTAGTGTTTAGATGTAGTGTCTAGTGTGTAGTTTGTAGTGTTTAGAATGTAGTGTCTAGTTTGTAGTTTGTAGTGTTTAGAATGTAGTGTCTAGTTTGTAGTTTGTAGTGTTTAGAATGTAGTGTCTAGTTTGTAGTTTGTAGTGTTTAGAATGTAGTGTCTAGTTTGTAGTTTGTAGTGTTTAGAATGTAGTGTCTAGTTTGTAGTTTGTAGTGTTTAGAATGTAGTGTCTAGTGTGTAGTTTGTAGTGTTTAGAATGTAGTGTCTAGTTTGTAGTTGTAGTGTTTAGAATGTAGTGTCTAGTTTGTAGTTTGTAGTGTTTAGAATGTAGTGTCTAGTGTGTAGTTTGTAGTGTTTAGAATGTAGTGTCTGTGTGTACGTTTGTAGTGTTTAGATGTAGTGTATAGTTTGTGTTTGTAGTGTTTAGAATGTAGTGTCTAGTTGTAGGTATGTAGTGTTTAGAAATGTAGTGTATAGTTTGTTGTTTGTAGTGTTTTGAATGTAGTGTCTTGTTTGTAGTTTGTAGTGTTTAGAATTTAGTGTATAGTAGTGGTTTGTAGTGTTTAGGATGTAGTGTCTAGTGTGTACTTGTAGTGTTTAGAATGTAGTGTATAGTTTGTAGTTTGTAGTGTTTAGAATGTAGTGTCTAGTGTGTTGTTTGTAGTGTTTTAGAATGTAGTGTTCTAGTTTGTAGTTTTAGTGTTTAGAATGTAGTGTCTAGTTTGTGTTTGTAGTGTTTAGAATGTAGTGTCTAGTGTGTACTTGTAGTGTTTAGAATGTAGTGTTAGTTTGTAGTTTGTAGTGTTTAGAATGTAGTGTCTAGTTGTAGTTTGTAGTGTTTAGAATGTAGTGTCTAGTTTGTAGTTTGTAGTGTTTAGAATGTAGTGTCTAGTTTGTAGTTTGTAGTGTTTAGAATGTAGTGTCTAGTTTGTAGTTTGTAGTGTTTAGAATGTAGTGTCTAGTTTGTAGTTTGTAGTGTTTAGAATGTAGTGTCTAGTTTGTAGTTTGTAGTGTTTAGAATGTAGTGTCTAGTTTGTAGTTTGTAGTGTTTAGAATGTAGTGTCTAGTTTGTAGTTTGTAGTGTTTAGAATGTAGTGTCTAGTTTGTAGTTTGTAGTGTTTAGAATGTAGTGTCTAGTTTGTAGTTTGTAGTGTTTAGAATGTAGTGTCTAGTTTGTAGTTTGTAGTGTTTAGAATGTAGTGTCTAGTTTGTAGTTTGTAGTGTTTAGAATGTAGTGTCTAGTGTGTAGTTTGTAGTGTTTAGAATGTAGTGTCTAGTTTGTAGTTTGTAGTGTTTAGAATGTAGTGTCTAGTTTGTAGTTTGTAGTGTTTAGAATGTAGTGTCTAGTTTGTAGTTTGTAGTGTTTAGAATGTAGTGTCTAGTTTGTAGTTTGTAGTGTTTAGAATGTAGTGTCTAGTTTGTAGTTTGTAGTGTTTAGAATGTAGTGTCTAGTTGTAGTTTGTAGTGTTTAGAATGTAGTGTCTAGTTTGTAGTTTGTAGTGTTTAGAATGTAGTGTCTAGTTTGTAGTTTGTAGTGTTTAGAATGTAGTGTCTAGTTTGTAGTTTGTAGTGTTTAGAATGTAGTGTCTAGTTTGTAGTTTGTAGTGTTTAGAATGTAGTGTCTAGTTTGTAGTTTGTAGTGTTTAGAATGTAGTGTCTAGTTTGTAGTTTGTAGTGTTTAGAATGTAGTGTCTAGTGTGTAGTTTGTAGTGTTTAGAATGTAGTGTCTAGTGTGTAGTTTGTAGTGTTTAGAATGTAGTGTATAGTTTGTAGTTTGTAGTGTTTAGAATGTAGTGTCTAGTTTGTAGTTTGTAGTGTTTAGAATGTAGTGTCTAGTGTGTAGTTTGTAGTGTTTAGAATGTAGTGTCTAGTGTGTAGTTTGTAGTGTTTAGAATGTAGTGTATAGTTTGTAGTTTGTAGTGTTTAGAATGTAGTGTCTAGTTTGTAGTTTGTAGTGTTTAGAATGTAGTGTCTAGTGTGTACTTGTAGTGTTTAGAATGTAGTGTATAGTTTGTAGTTTGTAGTGTTTAGAATGTAGTGTCTAGTGTGTAGTTTGTAGTGTTTAGAATGTAGTGTCTAGTGTGTAGTTTGTAGTGTTTAGAATGTAGTGTCTAGTGTGTAGTTTGTAGTGTTTAGAATGTAGTGTCTAGTGTAGTTTGTAGTGTTTAGAATGTAGTGTCTAGTGTGTAGTTTGTAGTGTTTAGAATGTAGTGTCTAGTTTGTAGTTTGTAGTGTTTAGAATGTAGTGTCTAGTGTGTAGTTTGTAGTGTTTAGAATGTAGTGTCTAGTGTGTAGTTTGTAGTGTTTAGAATGTAGTGTCTAGTTTGTAGTTTGTAGTGTTTAGAATGTAGTGTCTAGTGTGTAGTTTGTAGTGTTTAGAATGTAGTGTCTAGTTTGTAGTTTGTAGTGTTTAGAATGTAGTGTCTAGTGTGTAGTTTGTAGTGTTTAGAATGTAGTGTCTAGTTTGTAGTTTGTAGTGTTTAGAATGTAGTGTCTAGTTTGTAGTTTGTAGTGTTTAGAATGTAGTGTCTAGTTTGTAGTTTGTAGTGTTTAGAATGTAGTGTCTAGTTTGTAGTTTGTAGTGTTTAGAATGTAGTGTCTAGTTTGTAGTTTGTAGTGTTTAGAATGTAGTGTCTAGTTTGTAGTTTGTAGTGTTTAGAATGTAGTGTCTAGTGTGTAGTTTGTAGTGTTTAGAATGTAGTGTCTAGTGTGTAGTTTGTAGTGTTTAGAATGTAGTGTCTAGTGTGTAGTTTGTAGTGTTTAGAATGTAGTGTCTAGTGTGTAGTTTGTAGTGTTTAGAATGTAGTGTCTAGTTTGTAGTTTGTAGTGTTTAGAATGTAGTGTCTAGTTTGTAGTTTGTAGTGTTTAGAATGTAGTGTCTAGTGTGTAGTTTGTAGTGTTTAGAATGTAGTGTCTAGTGTGTAGTTTGTAGTGTTTAGAATGTAGTGTCTAGTTTGTAGTTTGTAGTGTTTAGAATGTAGTGTCTAGTTTGTAGTTTGTAGTGTTTAGAATGTAGTGTCTAGTTTGTAGTTTGTAGTGTTTAGAATGTAGTGTCTAGTGTGTAGTTTGTAGTGTTTAGAATGTAGTGTCTAGTGTGTAGTTTGTAGTGTTTAGAATGTAGTGTCTAGTGTGTAGTTTGTAGTGTTTAGAATGTAGTGTATAGTTTGTGGTTTGTAGTGTTTAGAATGTAGTGTCTAGTGTGTACTTGTAGTGTTTAGAATGTAGTGTATAGTTTGTAGTTTGTAGTGTTTAGAAAGTAGTGTCTAGTGTGCAGTTTGTAGTGTTTAGAATGTAGTGTATAGTTTGTAGTTTGTAGTGTTTAGAATGTAGTGTCTAGTTTGTAGTTTGTAGTGTTTAGAATGTAGTGTCTAGTTTGTAGTTTGTAGTGTTTAGAATGTAGTGTCTAGTTTGTAGTTTGTAGTGTTTAGAATGTAGTGTCTAGTGTGTAGTTTGTAGTGTTTAGAATGTAGTGTCTAGTTTGTAGTTTGTAGTGTTTAGAATGTAGTGTCTAGTTTGTAGTTTGTAGTGTTTAGAATGTAGTGTCTAGTTTGTAGTTTGTAGTGTTTAGAATGTAGTGTCTAGTTTGTAGTTTGTAGTGTTTAGAATGTAGTGTCTAGTTTGTAGTTTGTAGTGTTTAGAATGTAGTGTCTAGTTTGTAGTTTGTAGTGTTTAGAATGTAGTGTCTAGTTTGTAGTTTGTAGTGTTTAGAATGTAGTGTCTAGTTTGTAGTTTGTAGTGTTTAGAATGTAGTGTCTAGTTTGTAGTTTGTAGTGTTTAGAATGTAGTGTCTAGTTTGTAGTTTGTAGTGTTTAGAATGTAGTGTCTAGTGTGTAGTTTGTAGTGTTTAGAATGTAGTGTCTAGTTTGTAGTTTGTAGTGTTTAGAATGTAGTGTCTAGTTTGTAGTTTGTAGTGTTTAGAATGTAGTGTCTAGTTTGTAGTTTGTAGTGTTTAGAATGTAGTGTCTAGTTTGTAGTTTGTAGTGTTTAGAATGTAGTGTCTAGTTTGTAGTTTGTAGTGTTTAGAATGTAGTGTCTAGTTTGTAGTTTGTAGTGTTTAGAATGTAGTGTCTAGTTTGTAGTTTGTAGTGTTTAGAATGTAGTGTCTAGTTTGTAGTTTGTAGTGTTTAGAATGTAGTGTCTAGTTTGTAGTTTGTAGTGTTTAGAATGTAGTGTCTAGTTTGTAGTTTGTAGTGTTTAGAATGTAGTGTCTAGTTTGTAGTTTGTAGTGTTTAGAATGTAGTGTCTAGTTTGTAGTTTGTAGTGTTTAGAATGTAGTGTCTAGTTTGTAGTTTGTAGTGTTTAGAATGTAGTGTCTAGTTTGTAGTTTGTAGTGTTTAGAATGTAGTGTCTAGTGTGTAGTTTGTAGTGTTTAGAATGTAGTGTCTAGTTTGTAGTTTGTAGTGTTTAGAATGTAGTGTCTAGTGTGTAGTTTGTAGTGTTTAGAATGTAGTGTCTAGTTTGTAGTTTGTAGTGTTTAGAATGTAGTGTCTAGTGTGTAGTTTGTAGTGTTTAGAATGTAGTGTCTAGTGTGTAGTTTGTAGTGTTTAGAATGTAGTGTCTAGTTTGTAGTTTGTAGTGTTTAGAATGTAGTGTGTAGTTTGTAGTGTTTAGAATGTAGTGTCTAGTTTGTAGTTTGTAGTGTTTAGAATGTAGTGTCTAGTTTGTAGTTTGTAGTGTTTAGAATGTAGTGTGTAGTTTGTAGTGTTTAGAATGTAGTGTCTAGTGTGTAGTTTGTAGTGTTTAGAATGTAGTGTGTAGTTTGTAGTGTTTAGAATGTAGTGTCTAGTGTGTAGTTTGTAGTGTTTAGAATGTAGTGTCTAGTGTGTAGTTTGTAGTGTTTAGAATGTAGTGTCTAGTGTGTAGTTTGTAGTGTTTAGAATGTAGTGTCTAGTTTGTAGTGTTTAGAATGTAGTGTCTAGTTTGTAGTGTTTAGAATGTAGTGTCTAGTGTGTAGTTTGTAGTGTTTAGAATGTAGTGTCTAGTTTGTAGTTTGTAGTGTTTAGAATGTAGTGTCTAGTGTGTAGTTTGTAGTGTTTAGAATGTAGTGTCTAGTGGTAGTTTGTAGTGTTAGAATGTAGTGTCTAGTGTGTAGTTTGTAGTGTTTAGAATGTAGTGTCTAGTTGTAGTTTGTAGTGTTTAGAATGTAGTGTCTAGTGTGTAGTTTGTAGTGTTTAGAATGTAGTGTCTAGTGTGTAGTTTGTAGTGTTTAGAATGTAGTGTCTAGTGTGTAGTTTGTAGTGTTTAGAATGTAGTGTCTAGTGTGTAGTTTGTAGTGTTTAGAATGTAGTGTCTAGTGTGTAGTTTGTAGTGTTTAGAATGTAGTGTCTAGTGTGTAGTTTGTAGTGTTTAGAATGTAGTGTCTAGTGTGTAGTTTGTAGTGTTTAGAATGTAGTGTCTAGTGTGTAGTTTGTAGTGTTTAGAATGTAGTGTCTAGTGTGTAGTTTGTAGTGTTTAGAATGTAGTGTCTAGTTTGTAGTTTGTAGTGTTTAGAATGTAGTGTCTAGTTTGTAGTTTGTAGTGTTTAGAATGTAGTGTCTAGTTTGTAGTTTGTAGTGTTTAGAATGTAGTGTCTAGTGTGTAGTTTGTAGTGTTTAGAATGTAGTGTCTAGTTTGTAGTTTGTAGTGTTTAGAATGTAGTGTCTAGTTTGTAGTTTGTAGTGTTTAGAATGTAGTGTCTAGTTTGTAGTTTGTAGTGTTTAGAATGTAGTGTCTAGTTTGTAGTTTGTAGTGTTTAGAATGTAGTGTCTAGTTTGTAGTTTGTAGTGTTTAGAATGTAGTGTCTAGTTTGTAGTTTGTAGTGTTTAGAATGTAGTGTCTAGTGTGTAGTTTGTAGTGTTTAGAATGTAGTGTCTAGTGTGTAGTTTGTAGTGTTTAGAATGTAGTGTCTAGTTTGTAGTTTGTAGTGTTTAGAATGTAGTGTCTAGTTTGTAGTTTGTAGTGTTTAGAATGTAGTGTCTAGTTTGTAGTTTGTAGTGTTTAGAATGTAGTGTCTAGTGTGTAGTTTGTAGTGTTTAGAATGTAGTGTCTAGTTTGTAGTTTGTAGTGTTTAGAATGTAGTGTCTAGTTTGTAGTTTGTAGTGTTTAGAATGTAGTGTCTAGTTTGTAGTTTGTAGTGTTTAGAATGTAGTGTCTAGTGTGTAGTTTGTAGTGTTTAGAATGTAGTGTCTAGTTTGTAGTTTGTAGTGTTTAGAATGTAGTGTCTAGTGTGTAGTTTGTAGTGTTTAGAATGTAGTGTCTAGTGTGTAGTTTGTAGTGTTTAGAATGTAGTGTCTAGTGTGTAGTTTGTAGTGTTTAGAATGTAGTGTCTAGTTTGTAGTTGTAGTGTTTAGAATGTAGTGTCTAGTGTGTAGTTTGTAGTGTTTAGAATGTAGTGTCTAGTTTGTAGTTTGTAGTGTTTAGAATGTAGTGTCTAGTGTGTAGTTTGTAGTGTTTAGAATGTAGTGTCTAGTTTGTAGTTTGTAGTGTTTAGAATGTAGTGTCTAGTTTGTAGTTTGTAGTGTTTAGAATGTAGTGTCTAGTGTGTAGTTTGTAGTGTTTAGAATGTAGTGTCTAGTGTGTAGTTTGTAGTGTTTAGAATGTAGTGTCTAGTTTGTAGTTTGTAGTGTTTAGAATGTAGTGTCTAGTTTGTAGTTTGTAGTGTTTAGAATGTAGTGTCTAGTGTGTAGTTTGTAGTGTTTAGAATGTAGTGTCTAGTTTGTAGTTTGTAGTGTTTAGAATGTAGTGTCTAGTGTTGTAGTTTGTAGTGTTTAGAATGTAGTGTCTAGTGTGTAGTTTGTAGTGTTTAGAATGTAGTGTCTAGTTTGTAGTTTGTAGTGTTTAGAATGTAGTGTCTAGTGTGTAGTTTGTAGTGTTTAGAATGTAGTGTCTAGTGTGTAGTTTGTAGTGTTTAGAATGTTGTGTCTAGTTTGTAGTTTGTAGTGTTTAGAATGTAGTGTCTGGTGTGTAGTTTGTAGTGTTTAGAATGTAGTGTCTAGTGTGTAGTTTGTAGTGTTTAGAATGTAGTGTCTAGTGTCTAGTTTGTAGTGTTTAGAATGTAGTGTCTAGTTTGTAGTTTGTAGTGTTTAGAATGTAGTGTCTAGTTGGTAGTTTGTAGTGTTTAGAATGTAGTGTATAGTGTGTAGTTTGTAGTGTTTAGAATGTAGTGTCTAGTTGTAGTTTGTAGTGTTTAGAATGTAGTGTCTAGTGTGTAGTTTGTAGTGTTTAGAATGTAGTGTCTAGTGTGTAGTTTGTAGTGTTTAGAATGTAGTGTCTAGTGTAGTTTGTAGTGTTTAGAATGTAGTGTCTAGTTTGTAGTTGTAGTGTTTAGAATGTATGTTAGGTTTAGTGTTTAGAATGTAGTGTCTAGTTTGTAGTTTGTAGTGTTTAGAATGTAGTGTCTAGTGTGTAGTTTGTAGTGTTTAGAATGTAGTGTCTAGTTGTAGTTTGTAGTGTTTAGAATGTAGTGTCTAGTGTGTAGTTTGTAGTGTTTAGAATGTAGTGTCTAGTTTGTAGTTTGTAGTGTTTAGAATGTAGTGTCTAGTTTGTAGTTTGTAGTGTTTAGAATGTAGTGTCTAGTGTGTAGTTTGTAGTGTTTAGAATGTAGTGTCTAGTTTGTAGTTTGTAGTGTTTAGAATGTAGTGTCTAGTGTGTAGTTTGTAGTGTTTAGAATGTAGTGTCTAGTTTGTAGTTTGTAGTGTTTAGAATGTAGTGTCTAGTGTGTAGTTTGTAGTGTTTAGAATGTAGTGTCTAGTGTGTAGTTTGTAGTGTTTAGAATGTAGTGTCTAGTGTGTAGTTTGTAGTGTTTAGAATGTAGTGTCTAGTTTGTAGTTTGTAGTGTTTAGAATGTAGTGTCTAGTTTGTAGTTTGTAGTGTTTAGAATGTAGTGTCTAGTTTGTAGTTTGTAGTGTTTAGAATGTAGTGTCTAGTGTGTAGTTTGTAGTGTTTAGAATGTAGTGTCTAGTGTGTAGTTTGTAGTGTTTAGAATGTAGTGTCTAGTGTGTAGTTTGTAGTGTTTAGAATGTAGTGTCTAGTTTGTAGTTTGTAGTGTTTAGAATGTAGTGTCTAGTGTGTAGTTTGTAGTGTTTAGAATGTAGTGTCTAGTGTGTAGTTTGTAGTGTTTAGAATGTAGTGTCTAGTGTGTAGTTTGTAGTGTTTAGAATGTAGTGTCTAGTGTGTAGTTTGTAGTGTTTAGAATGTAGTGTCTAGTTGTAGTTTGTAGTGTTTAGAATGTAGTGTCTAGTTGTAGTTTGTAGTGTTTAGAATGTAGTGTCTAGTGTGTAGTTTGTAGTGTTTAGAATGTAGTGTCTAGTGTGTAGTTTGTAGTGTTTAGAATGTAGTGTCTAGTGTGTAGTTTGTAGTGTTTAGAATGTAGTGTCTAGTGTGTAGTTTGTAGTGTTTAGAATGTAGTGTCTAGTGTGTAGTTTGTAGTGTTTAGAATGTAGTGTCTAGTGTGTAGTTTGTAGTGTTTAGAATGTAGTGTCTAGTTTGTAGTTTGTAGTGTTTAGAATGTAGTGTCTAGTGTGTAGTTTGTAGTGTTTAGAATGTAGTGTCTAGTGTGTAGTTTGTAGTGTTTAGAATGTAGTGTCTAGTGTGTAGTTTGTAGTGTTTAGAATGTAGTGTCTAGTGTGTAGTTTGTAGTGTTTAGAATGTAGTGTCTAGTTTGTAGTTTGTAGTGTTTAGAATGTAGTGTCTAGTGTGTAGTTTGTAGTGTTTAGAATGTAGTGTCTAGTGTGTAGTTTGTAGTGTTTAGAATGTAGTGTCTAGTGTGTAGTTTGTAGTGTTTAGAATGTAGTGTCTAGTGTGTAGTTTGTAGTGTTTAGAATGTAGTGTCTAGTGTGTAGTTTGTAGTGTTTAGAATGTAGTGTCTAGTTTGTAGTTTGTAGTGTTTAGAATGTAGTGTCTAGTGTTGTAGTTTGTAGTGTTTAGAATGTAGTGTCTAGTGTGTAGTTTGTAGTGTTTAGAATGTAGTGTCTAGTTGTAGTTTGTAGTGTTTAGAATGTAGTGTCTAGTGTGTAGTTTGTAGTGTTTAGAATGTAGTGTCTAGTGTAGTTTGTAGTGTTTAGAATGTAGTGTCTAGTGTGTAGTTTGTAGTGTTTAGAATGTAGTGTCTAGTTTGTAGTTTGTAGTGTTTAGAATGTAGTGTCTAGTTTGTAGTTTGTAGTGTTTAGAATGTAGTGTCTAGTGTGTAGTTTGTAGTGTTTAGAATGTAGTGTCTAGTGTGTAGTTTGTAGTGTTTAGAATGTAGTGTCTAGTGTGTAGTTTGTAGTGTTTAGAATGTAGTGTCTAGTGTGTAGTTTGTAGTGTTTAGAATGTAGTGTCTAGTTTGTAGTTTGTAGTGTTTAGAATGTAGTGTCTAGTGTGTAGTTTGTAGTGTTTAGAATGTAGTGTCTAGTGTTGTAGTTTGTAGTGTTTAGAATGTAGTGTCTAGTGTGTAGTTTGTAGTGTTTAGAATGTAGTGTCTAGTTTGTAGTTTGTAGTGTTTAGAATGTAGTGTCTAGTTTGTAGTTTGTAGTGTTTAGAATGTAGTGTCTAGTTTGTAGTTTGTAGTGTTTAGAATGTAGTGTCTAGTGTGTAGTTTGTAGTGTTTAGAATGTAGTGTCTAGTGTGTAGTTTGTAGTGTTTAGAATGTAGTGTCTAGTGTGTAGTTTGTAGTGTTTAGAATGTAGTGTCTAGTTTGTAGTTTGTAGTGTTTAGAATGTAGTGTCTAGTTTGTAGTTTGTAGTGTTTAGAATGTAGTGTCTAGTTTGTAGTTTGTAGTGTTTAGAATGTAGTGTCTAGTGTGTAGTTTGTAGTGTTTAGAATGTAGTGTCTAGTTTGTAGTTTGTAGTGTTTAGAATGTAGTGTCTAGTTTGTAGTTTGTAGTGTTTAGAATGTAGTGTCTAGTGTGTAGTTTGTAGTGTTTAGAATGTAGTGTCTAGTGTGTAGTTTGTAGTGTTTAGAATGTAGTGTCTAGTGTGTAGTTTGTAGTGTTTAGAATGTAGTGTCTAGTTTGTAGTTTGTAGTGTTTAGAATGTAGTGTCTAGTTTGTAGTTTGTAGTGTTTAGAATGTAGTGTCTAGTTTGTAGTTTGTAGTGTTTAGAATGTAGTGTCTAGTTTGTAGTTTGTAGTGTTTAGAATGTAGTGTCTAGTGTGTAGTTTGTAGTGTTTAGAATGTAGTGTCTAGTGTGTAGTTTGTAGTGTTTAGAATGTAGTGTCTAGTTTGTAGTTTGTAGTGTTTAGAATGTAGTGTCTAGTTTGTAGTTTGTAGTGTTTAGAATGTAGTGTCTAGTGTTGTAGTTTGTAGTGTTTAGAATGTAGTGTCTAGTGTGTAGTTTGTAGTGTTTAGAATGTAGTGTCTAGTGTGTAGTTTGTAGTGTTTAGAATGTAGTGTCTAGTTTGTAGTTTGTAGTGTTTAGAATGTAGTGTCTAGTGTGTAGTTTGTAGTGTTTAGAATGTAGTGTCTAGTGTGTAGTTTGTAGTGTTTAGAATGTAGTGTCTAGTTTGTAGTTTGTAGTGTTTAGAATGTAGTGTCTAGTGTGTAGTTTGTAGTGTTAGAATGTAGTGTCTAGTTAGTTTGTAGTGTTTAGAATGTAGTGTCTAGTGTGTAGTTTGTAGTGTTTAGAATGTAGTGTCTAGTTGTAGTTTGTAGTGTTTAGAATGTAGTGTCTAGTTTGTAGTTTGTAGTGTTTAGAATGTAGTGTCTAGTGTGTAGTTTGTAGTGTTTAGAATGTAGTGTCTAGTGTGTAGTTTGTAGTGTTTAGAATGTAGTGTCTAGTGTGTAGTTTGTAGTGTTTAGAATGTAGTGTCTAGTGTGTAGTTTGTAGTGTTTAGAATGTAGTGTCTAGTTTGTAGTTTGTAGTGTTTAGAATGTAGTGTCTAGTTTGTAGTTTGTAGTGTTTAGAATGTAGTGTCTAGTTTGTAGTTTGTAGTGTTTAGAATGTAGTGTCTAGTTTGTAGTTTGTAGTGTTTAGAATGTAGTGTCTAGTTTGTAGTTTGTAGTGTTTAGAATGTAGTGTCTAGTTTGTAGTTTGTAGTGTTTAGAATGTAGTGTCTAGTGTGTAGTTTGTAGTGTTTAGAATGTAGTGTCTAGTGTGTAGTTTGTAGTGTTTAGAATGTAGTGTCTAGTGTGTAGTTTGTAGTGTTTAGAATGTAGTGTCTAGTTGTAGTTTGTAGTGTTTAGAATGTAGTGTCTAGTGTGTAGTTTGTAGTGTTTAGAATGTAGTGTCTAGTTGTAGTTTGTAGTGTTTAGAATGTAGTGTCTAGTGTGTAGTTTGTAGTGTTTAGAATGTAGTGTCTAGTGTGTAGTTTGTAGTGTTTAGAATGTAGTGTCTAGTGTGTAGTTTGTAGTGTTTAGAATGTAGTGTCTAGTGTGTAGTTTGTAGTGTTTAGAATGTAGTGTCTAGTTTGTAGTGTTTAGAATGTAGTGTCTAGTGTGTAGTTTGTAGTGTTTAGAATGTAGTGTCTAGTTTGTAGTGTTTAGAATGTAGTGTCTAGTGTGTAGTTTGTAGTGTTTAGAATGTAGTGTCTAGTGTGTAGTTTGTAGTGTTTAGAATGTAGTGTCTAGTTTGTAGTGTTTAGAATGTAGTGTCTAGTGTGTAGTTTGTAGTGTTTAGAATGTAGTGTCTAGTGTGTAGTTTGTAGTGTTTAGAATGTAGTGTCTAGTTTGTAGTGTTTAGAATGTAGTGTCTAGTTTGTAGTGTTTAGAATGTAGTGTCTAGTGTGTAGTTTGTAGTGTTTAGAATGTAGTGTCTAGTGTGTAGTTTGTAGTGTTTAGAATGTAGTGTCTAGTTTGTAGTGTTTAGAATGTAGTGTCTAGTTGTAGTTGTAGTGTTTAGAATGTAGTGTCTAGTGTGTAGTTTGTAGTGTTTAGAATGTAGTGTCTAGTTGTAGTTTGTAGTGTTTAGAATGTAGTGTCTGTTTGTAGTGTTAGAATGTAGTGTCTAGTGTGTAGTTTGTAGTGTTTAGAATGTAGTGTCTAGTTTGTATGTTTGTAGTGTTTAGAATGTAGTGTCTAGTTTGTAGTTTGTAGTGTTTAGAATGTAGTGTCTAGTGTGTATGTTTAGAAGTGTTTAGAATGTATTGTGTAGTTTGTAGTGTTTAGAATGTAGTGTCTAGTGTGTAGTTTGTAGTGTTTAGAATGTAGTGTCTAGTTTGTAGTTTGTAGTGTTTAGAATGTAGTGTCTAGTTTGTAGTTTGTAGTGTTTAGAATGTAGTGTCTAGTGTGTAGTTTGTAGTGTTTAGAATGTAGTGTCTAGTGTGTAGTTTGTAGAGTGTAGAATGCTAGTTGTATAGTTTGTAGTGTTTAGAATGTAGTGTCTAGTGTGTAGTTTGTAGTGTTTAGTATGTAGTGTCTAGTTTGTAGTGTTTAGAATGTAGTGTCTAGTGTGTAGTTTGTAGTGTTTAGAATGTAGTGTCTAGTTTGTAGTGTTTAGAATGTAGTGTCTAGTGTGTAGTTTGTAGTGTTTAGAATGTAGTGTCTAGTTTGTAGTTTGTAGTGTTTAGAATGTAGTGTCTAGTGTGTAGTTTGTAGTGTTTAGAATGTAGTGTCTAGTTTGTAGTGTTTAGAATGTAGTGTCTAGTGTGTAGTTTGTAGTGTTTAGAATGTAGTGTCTAGTTTGTAGTTTGTAGTGTTTAGAATGTAGTGTCTAGTTTGTAGTGTTTAGAATGTAGTGTCTAGTGTGTAGTTTGTAGTGTTTAGAATGTAGTGTCTAGTGTGTAGTTTGTAGTGTTTAGAATGTAGTGTCTAGTGTGTAGTTTGTAGTGTTTAGAATGTAGTGTCTAGTTTGTAGTTTGTAGTGTTTAGAATGTAGTGTCTAGTGTGTAGTTTGTAGTGTTTAGAATGTAGTGTCTAGTTGTAGTTTGTAGTGTTTAGAATGTAGTGTCTAGTTTGTAGTTTGTAGTGTTTAGAAAGTAGTGTCTAGTTTGTAGTTTGTAGATGTTAGAAGTAGTCTAGTTGTAGTTTGTAGTGTTTAGAATGTAGTGTCTAGTTGTAGTTTGTAGTGTTTAGAATGTAGTGTCTAGTGTGTAGTTTGTAGTGTTTAGAATGTAGTGTCTAGTGTGTAGTTTGTAGTGTTTAGAATGTAGTGTCTAGTGTGTAGTTTGTAGTGTTTAGAATGTAGTGTCTAGTGTGTAGTTTGTAGTGTTTAGAATGTAGTGTCTAGTTTGTAGTGTTTAGAATGTAGTGTCTAGTTTGTAGTTTGTAGTGTTTAGAATGTAGTGTCTAGTTTGTAGTTTGTAGTGTTTAGAATGTAGTGTCTAGTGTGTAGTTTGTAGTGTTTAGAATGTAGTGTCTAGTGTGTAGTTTGTAGTGTTTAGAATGTAGTGTCTAGTGTGTAGTTTGTAGTGTTTAGAATGTAGTGTCTAGTTTGTAGTGTTTAGAATGTAGTGTCTAGTTTGTAGTTTGTAGTGTTTAGAATGTAGTGTCTAGTTTGTAGTGTTTAGAATGTAGTGTCTAGTTTGTAGTGTTAGAATGTAGTGTCTAGTTTGTAGTGTTTAGAATGTAGTGTCTAGTTTGTAGTGTTTAGAATGTAGTGTCTAGTTTGTAGTGTTTAGAATGTAGTGTCTAGTTTGTAGTGTTTAGAATGTAGTGTCTAGTTTGTAGTTTGTAGTGTTTAGAATGTAGTGTCTAGTTTGTAGTGTTTAGAATGTAGTGTCTAGTTTGTAGTGTTTAGAATGTAGTGTTTAGTTTGTAGTGTTTAGAATGTAGTGTCTAGTTTGTAGTGTTTAGAATGTAGTGTCTAGTTTGTAGTTTGTAGTGTTTAGAATGTAGTGTGTAGTTTGTAGTGTTTAGAATGTAGTGTCTAGTGTGTAGTTTGTAGTGTTTAGAATGTAGTGTCTAGTTTGTAGTTTGTAGTGTTTAGAATGTAGTGTCTAGTTTGTAGTTTGTAGTGTTTAGAATGTAGTGTCTAGTTTGTAGTTTGTAGTGTTTAGAATGTAGTGTCTAGTTTGTAGTGTTTAGAATGTAGTGTCTAGTTTGTAGTTTGTAGTGTTTAGAATGTAGTGTCTAGTTTGTAGTGTTTAGAATGTAGTGTCTAGTGTGTAGTTTGTAGTGTTTAGAATGTAGTGTCTAGTTTGTAGTTTGTAGTGTTTAGAATGTAGTGTCTAGTTTGTAGTTTGTAGTGTTTAGAATGTAGTGTCTAGTTTGTAGTTTGTAGTGTTTAGAATGTAGTGTCTAGTTTGTAGTTTGTAGTGTTTAGAATGTAGTGTCTAGTGTGTAGTTTGTAGTGTTTAGAATGTAGTGTCTAGTTTGTAGTTTGTAGTGTTTAGAATGTAGTGTCTAGTGTGTAGTTTGTAGTGTTTAGAATGTAGTGTCTAGTGTGTAGTTTGTAGTGTTTAGAATGTAGTGTCTAGTGTGTAGTTTGTAGTGTTTAGAATGTAGTGTCTAGTTTGTAGTTTGTAGTGTTTAGAATGTAGTGTCTAGTGTGTAGTTTGTAGTGTTTAGAATGTAGTGTCTAGTGTGTAGTTTGTAGTGTTTAGAATGTAGTGTCTAGTGTGTAGTTTGTAGTGTTTAGAATGTAGTGTCTAGTTGTAGTTTGTAGTGTTTAGAATGTAGTGTCTAGTGTGTAGTTTGTAGTGTTTAGAATGTAGTGTCTAGTTTGTAGT
Organism: Carcharodon carcharias; assembly: GCF_017639515.1. Lineage (NCBI taxonomy): Eukaryota > Metazoa > Chordata > Chondrichthyes > Lamniformes > Lamnidae > Carcharodon > Carcharodon carcharias. The sequence goes on along the minus strand of NW_024470598.1, from coordinate 60,630 downwards.
TTGTAGTGTTTAGAATGTAGTGTCTAGTGTGTAGTTTGTAGTGTTTAGAATGTAGTGTCTAGTTTGTAGTTTGTAGTGTTTAGAATGTAGTGTCTAGTGTGTAGTTTGTAGTGTTTAGAATGTAGTGTCTAGTGTGTAGTTTGTAGTGTTTAGAATGTAGTGTCTAGTTTGTAGTTTGTAGTGTTTAGAATGTAGTGTCTAGTTTGTAGTTTGTAGTGTTTAGAATGTAGTGTCTAGTTTGTAGTTTGTAGTGTTTAGAATGTAGTGTCTAGTTTGTAGTTTGTAGTGTTTAGAATGTAGTGTCTAGTTTGTAGTTTGTAGTGTTTAGAATGTAGTGTCTAGTTTGTAGTTTGTAGTGTTTAGAATGTAGTGTCTAGTTTGTAGTTTGTAGTGTTTAGAATGTAGTGTCTAGTTTGTAGTTTGTAGTGTTTAGAATGTAGTGTCTAGTTTGTAGTTTGTAGTGTTTAGAATGTAGTGTCTAGTTTGTAGTTTGTAGTGTTTAGAATGTAGTGTCTAGTTTGTAGTTTGTAGTGTTTAGAATGTAGTGTCTAGTTTGTAGTTTGTAGTGTTTAGAATGTAGTGTCTAGTTTGTAGTTTGTAGTGTTTAGAATGTAGTGTCTAGTGTGTAGTTTGTAGTGTTTAGAATGTAGTGTCTAGTTTGTAGTTTGTAGTGTTTAGAATGTAGTGTCTAGTTTGTAGTTTGTAGTGTTTAGAATGTAGTGTCTAGTTTGTAGTTTGTAGTGTTTAGAATGTAGTGTCTAGTTTGTAGTTTGTAGTGTTTAGAATGTAGTGTCTAGTTTGTAGTTGTAGTGTTAGAATGTAGTGTCTAGTGTGTAGTTTGTAGTGTTTAGAATGTAGTGTCTAGTGTGTAGTTTGTAGTGTTTAGAATGTAGTGTCTAGTGTGTAGTTTGTAGTGTTTAGAATGTAGTGTCTAGTGTGTAGTTTGTAGTGTTTAGAATGTAGTGTCTAGTGTGTAGTTTGTAGTGTTTAGAATGTAGTGTCTAGTGTGTAGTTTGTAGTGTTTAGAATGTAGTGTCTAGTGTGTAGTTTGTAGTGTTTAGAATGTAGTGTCTAGTTTGTAGTGTTTAGAATGTAGTGTCTAGTGTGTAGTTTGTAGTGTTTAGAATGTAGTGTCTAGTTTGTAGTTTGTAGTGTTTAGAATGTAGTGTCTAGTTTGTAGTTTGTAGTGTTTAGAATGTAGTGTCTAGTGTGTAGTTTGTAGTGTTTAGAATGTAGTGTCTAGTTTGTAGTTTGTAGTGTTTAGAATGTAGTGTCTAGTGTGTAGTTTGTAGTGTTTAGAATGTAGTGTCTAGTGTGTAGTTTGTAGTGTTTAGAATGTAGTGTCTAGTTTGTAGTTGTAGTGTTTAGAATGTAGTGTCTAGTGTGTAGTTTGTAGTGTTTAGAATGTAGTGTCTAGTTTGTAGTTTGTAGTGTTTAGAATGTAGTGTCTAGTGTGTAGTTTGTAGTGTTTAGAATGTAGTGTCTAGTGTGTAGTTTGTAGTGTTTAGAATGTAGTGTCTAGTGTGTAGTTTGTAGTGTTTAGAATGTAGTGTCTAGTTTGTAGTTTGTAGTGTTTAGAATGTAGTGTCTAGTGTGTAGTTTGTAGTGTTTAGAATGTAGTGTCTAGTGTGTAGTTTGTAGTGTTTAGAATGTAGTGTCTAGTGTGTAGTTTGTAGTGTTTAGAATGTAGTGTCTAGTTGTAGTTTGTAGTGTTTAGAATGTAGTGTCTAGTGTGTAGTTTGTAGTGTTTAGAATGTAGTGTCTAGTTTGTAGTTTGTAGTGTTTAGAATGTAGTGTCTAGTTTGTAGTTTGTAGTGTTTAGAATGTAGTGTCTATTTGTAGTTTGTAGTGTTTAGAATGTAGTGTCTAGTGTGTAGTTTGTAGTGTTTAGAATGTAGTGTCTAGTTTGTAGTTTGTAGTGTTTAGAATGTAGTGTCTAGTGTGTAGTTTGTAGTGTTTAGAATGTAGTGTCTAGTTTGTAGTTTGTAGTGTTTAGAATGTAGTGTCTAGTGTGTAGTTTGTAGTGTTTAGAATGTAGTGTCTAGTTTGTAGTTTGTAGTGTTTAGAATGTAGTGTCTAGTTGTAGTTTGTAGTGTTTAGAATGTAGTGTCTAGTGTGTAGTTTGTAGTGTTTAGAATGTAGTGTCTAGTGTGTAGTTTGTAGTGTTTAGAATGTAGTGTCTAGTGTGTAGTTTGTAGTGTTTAGAATGTAGTGTCTAGTTTGTAGTTTGTAGTGTTTAGAATGTAGTGTCTAGTGTGTAGTTTGTAGTGTTTAGAATGTAGTGTCTAGTTTGTAGTTTGTAGTGTTTAGAATGTAGTGTCTAGTTTGTAGTTTGTAGTGTTTAGAATGTAGTGTCTAGTGTGTAGTTTGTAGTGTTTAGAATGTAGTGTCTAGTGTGTAGTTTGTAGTGTTTAGAATGTAGTGTCTAGTTTGTAGTTTGTAGTGTTTAGAATGTAGTGTCTAGTGTGTAGTTTGTAGTGTTTAGAATGTAGTGTCTAGTTTGTAGTTTGTAGTGTTTAGAATGTATTGTGTAGTTTGTAGTGTTTAGAATGTAGTGTCTAGTTTGTAGTTTGTAGTGTTTAGAATGTAGTGTCTAGTTTGTAGTGTTTAGAATGTAGTGTCTAGTTTGTAGTTTGTAGTGTTTAGAATGTAGTGTCTAGTGTGTAGTTTGTAGTGTTTAGAATGTATTGTGTAGTTTGTAGTGTTTAGAATGTAGTGTTTAGTTTGTAGTTTGTAGTGTTTAGAATGTAGTGTCTAGTTTGTAGTTTGTAGTGTTTAGAATGTAGTGTCTAGTGTGTAGTTGTAGTGTTTAGAATGTAGTGTATAGTTTGTAGTTTGTAGTGTTTAGAATGTAGTGTATAGTTTGTAGTTTGTAGTGTTTAGAATGTAGTGTATAGTTTGTAGTTTGTAGTGTTTAGAATGTAGTGTCTAGTTTGTAGTTTGTAGTGTTTAGAATGTAGTGTCTAGTTTGTAGTTTGTAGTGTTTAGAATGTAGTGTCTAGTTTGTAGTTTGTAGTGTTTAGAATGTAGTGTCTAGTTTGTAGTGTTTAGAATGTAGTGTCTAGTGTGTAGTTTGTAGTGTTTAGAATGTAGTGTCTAGTTTGTAGTTTGTAGTGTTTAGAATGTAGTGTCTAGTTTGTAGTTTGTAGTGTTTAGAATGTAGTGTCTAGTTTGTAGTTTGTAGTGTTTAGAATGTAGTGTCTAGTTTGTAGTTTGTAGTGTTTAGAATGTAGTGTCTAGTTTGTAGTTTGTAGTGTTTAGAATGTAGTGTCTAGTTTGTAGTTTGTAGTGTTTAGAATGTAGTGTCTAGTTTGTAGTTTGTAGTGTTTAGAATGTAGTGTCTAGTTTGTAGTTTGTAGTGTTTAGAATGTAGTGTCTAGTTTGTAGTTTGTAGTGTTTAGAATGTAGTGTCTAGTTGTAGTTTGTAGTGTTTAGAATGTAGTGTCTAGTTTGTAGTTTGTAGTGTTTAGAATGTAGTGTCTAGTTTGTAGTTTGTAGTGTTTAGAATGTAGTGTCTAGTTTGTAGTTTGTAGTGTTTAGAATGTAGTGTCTAGTTTGTAGTTTGTAGTGTTTAGAATGTAGTGTCTAGTTTGTAGTTTGTAGTGTTTAGAATGTAGTGTCTAGTTTGTAGTTTGTAGTGTTTAGAATGTAGTGTCTAGTGTGTAGTTTGTAGTGTTTAGAATGTAGTGTCTAGTTTGTAGTTTGTAGTGTTTAGAATGTAGTGTCTAGTTTGTAGTTTGTAGTGTTTAGAATGTAGTGTCTAGTTTGTAGTTTGTAGTGTTTAGAATGTAGTGTCTAGTTTGTAGTTTGTAGTGTTTAGAATGTAGTGTCTAGTTTGTAGTTTGTAGTGTTTAGAATGTAGTGTCTAGTTTGTAGTTTGTAGTGTTTAGAATGTAGTGTCTAGTGTGTAGTTTGTAGTGTTTAGAATGTAGTGTCTAGTTTGTAGTTTGTAGTGTTTAGAATGTAGTGTCTAGTTTGTAGTTTGTAGTGTTTAGAATGTAGTGTCTAGTTTGTAGTTTGTAGTGTTTAGAATGTAGTGTCTAGTTTGTAGTTTGTAGTGTTTAGAATGTAGTGTCTAGTGTGTAGTTTGTAGTGTTTAGAATGTAGTGTCTAGTTTGTAGTTTGTAGTGTTTAGAATGTAGTGTCTAGTTTGTAGTTTGTAGTGTTTAGAATGTAGTGTCTAGTGTGTAGTTTGTAGTGTTTAGAATGTAGTGTCTAGTTTGTAGTTTGTAGTGTTTAGAATGTAGTGTCTAGTTTGTAGTTTGTAGTGTTTAGAATGTAGTGTCTAGTTTGTAGTTTGTAGTGTTTAGAATGTAGTGTCTAGTTGTAGTTTGTAGTGTTTAGAATGTAGTGTCTAGTTTGTAGTTTGTAGTGTTTAGAATGTAGTGTCTAGTGTGTAGTTTGTAGTGTTTAGAATGTAGTGTCTAGTGTGTAGTTTGTAGTGTTTAGAATGTAGTGTCTAGTTTGTAGTTTGTAGTGTTTAGAATGTAGTGTCTAGTTTGTAGTTTGTAGTGTTTAGAATGTAGTGTCTAGTGTGTAGTTTGTAGTGTTTAGAATGTAGTGTCTAGTTTGTAGTTTGTAGTGTTTAGAATGTAGTGTCTAGTGTGTAGTTTGTAGTGTTTAGAATGTAGTGTCTAGTGTGTAGTTTGTAGTGTTTAGAATGTAGTGTCTAGTTTGTAGTTTGTAGTGTTTAGAATGTAGTGTCTAGTTTGTAGTTTGTAGTGTTTAGAATGTAGTGTCTAGTGTGTAGTTTGTAGTGTTTAGAATGTAGTGTCTAGTTTGTAGTTTGTAGTGTTTAGAATGTAGTGTCTAGTGTGTAGTTTGTAGTGTTTAGAATGTAGTGTCTAGTTTGTAGTTTGTAGTGTTTAGAATGTAGTGTCTAGTTTGTAGTTTGTAGTGTTTAGAATGTAGTGTCTAGTGTGTAGTTTGTAGTGTTTAGAATGTAGTGTCTAGTTTGTAGTTTGTAGTGTTTAGAATGTAGTGTCTAGTGTGTAGTTTGTAGTGTTTAGAATGTAGTGTCTAGTTTGTAGTTTGTAGTGTTTAGAATGTAGTGTCTAGTTTGTAGTTTGTAGTGTTTAGAATGTAGTGTCTAGTTTGTAGTTTGTAGTGTTTAGAATGTAGTGTCTAGTTTGTAGTTTGTAGTGTTTAGAATGTAGTGTCTAGTGTGTAGTTTGTAGTGTTTAGAATGTAGTGTCTATTGTGTAGTTTGTAGTGTTTAGAATGTAGTGTCTAGTGTGTAGTTTGTAGTGTTTAGAATGTAGTGTCTAGTTTGTAGTTTGTAGTGTTTAGAATGTAGTGTCTAGTGTGTAGTTTGTAGTGTTTAGAATGTAGTGTCTAGTTTGTAGTTTGTAGTGTTTAGAATGTAGTGTCTAGTTGTAGTTTGTAGTGTTTAGAATGTAGTGTCTAGTTTGTAGTTTGTAGTGTTTAGAATGTAGTGTCTAGTTTGTAGTTTGTAGTGTTTAGAATGTAGTGTCTAGTTGTAGTTTGTAGTGTTTAGAATGTAGTGTCTAGTGTGTAGTTTGTAGTGTTTAGAATGTAGTGTCTAGTTTGTAGTTTGTAGTGTTTAGAATGTAGTGTCTAGTTTGTAGTTTGTAGTGTTTAGAATGTAGTGTCTAGTTTGTAGTTTGTAGTGTTTAGAATGTAGTGTCTAGTGTGTAGTTTGTAGTGTTTAGAATGTAGTGTCTAGTTTGTAGTTTGTAGTGTTTAGAATGTAGTGTCTAGTTTGTAGTTTGTAGTGTTTAGAATGTAGTGTCTAGTTTGTAGTTTGTAGTGTTTAGAATGTAGTGTCTAGTTTGTAGTTTGTAGTGTTTAGAATGTAGTGTCTAGTGTGTAGTTTGTAGTGTTTAGAATGTAGTGTCTAGTGTGTAGTTTGTAGTGTTTAGAATGTAGTGTCTAGTGTGTAGTTTGTAGTGTTTAGAATGTAGTGTCTAGTTTGTAGTTTGTAGTGTTTAGAATGTAGTGTCTAGTTTGTAGTTTGTAGTGTTTAGAATGTAGTGTCTAGTTTGTAGTTTGTAGTGTTTAGAATGTAGTGTCTAGTGTGTAGTTTGTAGTGTTTAGAATGTAGTGTCTAGTTTGTAGTTTGTAGTGTTTAGAATGTAGTGTCTAGTTTGTAGTTTGTAGTGTTTAGAATGTAGTGTCTAGTGTGTAGTTTGTAGTGTTTAGAATGTAGTGTCTAGTGTGTAGTTTGTAGTGTTTAGAATGTAGTGTCTAGTTTGTAGTTTGTAGTGTTTAGAATGTAGTGTCTAGTGTGTAGTTTGTAGTGTTTAGAATGTAGTGTCTAGTGTGTAGTTTGTAGTGTTTAGAATGTAGTGTCTAGTGTGTGTTTGTAGTGTTTAGAATGTAGTGTCTAGTTTGTAGTTTGTAGTGTTTAGAATGTAGTGTCTAGTGTGTAGTTTGAGTGTTTAGAATGTAGTGTCTAGTTTGTAGTTTGTAGTGTTTAGAATGTAGTGTCTAGTTTGTAGTTTGTAGTGTTTAGAATGTAGTGTCTAGTTTGTAGTTTGTAGTGTTAGAATGTAGTTTAGTTTGTAGTTGTAGTGTTTAGAATGTAGTGTCTAGTTTGTGTTTGTAGTGTTTAGAATGTAGTGTCTAGTTTGTAGTTTGTAGTGTTTAGAATGTAGTGTCTAGTTTGTAGTTTGTAGTGTTTAGAATGTAGTGTCTAGTTGTAGTTTGTAGTGTTTAGAATGTAGTGTCTAGTTGTAGTTTGTAGTGTTTAGAATGTAGTGTCTAGTTTGTAGTTTGTAGTGTTTAGAATGTAGTGTCTAGTTTGTAGTTTGTAGTGTTTAGAATGTAGTGTCTAGTTTGTAGTTTGTAGTGTTTAGAATGTAGTGTCTAGTGTGTAGTTTGTAGTGTTTAGAATGTAGTGTCTAGTGTGTAGTTTGTAGTGTTTAGAATGTAGTGTCTAGTGTGTAGTTTGTAGTGTTTAGAATGTAGTGTCTAGTGTGTAGTTTGTAGTGTTTAGAATGTAGTGTCTAGTGTGTAGTTTGTAGTGTTTAGAATGTAGTGTCTAGTGTGTAGTTTTGTAGTGTTTAGAATGTAGTGTCTAGTGTGTAGTTTGTAGTGTTTAGAATGTAGTGTCTAGTGTGTAGTTTGTAGTGTTTAGAATGTAGTGTCTAGTGTGTAGTTTGTAGTGTTAGAATGTAGTGTCTAGTGTGTAGTTTGTAGTGTTTAGAATGTAGTGTCTAGTGTGTAGTTTGTAGTGTTTAGAATGTAGTGTCTAGTTGTAGTTTGTAGTGTTTAGAATGTAGTGTCTAGTGTGTAGTTTGTAGTGTTTAGAATGTAGTGTCTAGTGTGTAGTTTGTAGTGTTTAGAATGTAGTGTCTAGTTTGTAGTTTGTAGTGTTTAGAATGTAGTGTCTAGTGTGTAGTTTGTAGTGTTTAGAATGTAGTGTCTAGTTGTAGTTTGTAGTGTTTAGAATGTAGTGTCTAGTGTGTAGTTTGTAGTGTTTAGAATGTAGTGTCTAGTTGTAGTTTGTAGTGTTTAGAATGTAGTGTCTAGTGTGTAGTTTGTAGTGTTTAGAATGTAGTGTCTAGTGTGTAGTTTGTAGTGTTTAGAATGTAGTGTCTAGTTTGTAGTTTGTAGTGTTTAGAATGTAGTGTCTAGTGTGTAGTTTGTAGTGTTTAGAATGTAGTGTCTAGTTTGTAGTTTGTAGTGTTTAGAATGTAGTGTCTAGTGTGTAGTTTGTAGTGTTTAGAATGTAGTGTCTAGTGTGTAGTTTGTAGTGTTTAGAATGTAGTGTCTAGTGTGTAGTTTGTAGTGTTTAGAATGTAGTGTCTAGTTTGTAGTTTGTAGTGTTTAGAATGTAGTGTCTAGTGTGTAGTTTGTAGTGTTTAGAATGTAGTGTCTAGTGTGTAGTTTGTAGTGTTTAGAATGTAGTGTCTAGTTTGTAGTTTGTAGTGTTTAGAATGTAGTGTCTAGTGTGTAGTTTGTAGTGTTTAGAATGTAGTGTCTAGTTTGTAGTTTGTAGTGTTTAGAATGTAGTGTCTAGTGTGTAGTTTGTAGTGTTTAGAATGTAGTGTCTAGTGTGTAGTTTGTAGTGTTTAGAATGTAGTGTCTAGTGTGTAGTTTGTAGTGTTTAGAATGTAGTGTCTAGTTTGTAGTTTGTAGTGTTTAGAATGTAGTGTCTAGTGTGTAGTTTGTAGTGTTTAGAATGTAGTGTCTAGTTTGTAGTTTGTAGAGTTTAGAATGTAGTGTCTAGTGTGTAGTTTGTAGTGTTTAGAATGTAGTGTCTAGTGTGTAGTTTGTAGTGTTTAGAATGTAGTGTCTAGTTTGTAGTTTGTAGAGTTAGAATGTAGTGTCTAGTGTGTAGTTTGTAGAGTTTAGAATGTAGTGTCTAGTTTGTAGTTTGTAGTGTTTAGAATGTAGTGTCTAGTGTGTAGTTTGTAGTGTTTAGAATGTAGTGTCTAGTTTGTAGTTTGTAGTGTTTAGAATGTAGTGTCTAGTGTGTAGTTTGTAGTGTTTAGAATGTAGTGTCTAGTGTGTAGTTTGTAGTGTTTAGAATGTAGTGTCTAGTGTGTAGTTTGTAGTGTTTAGAATGTAGTGTCTAGTGTGTAGTTTGTAGTGTTTAGAATGTAGTGTCTAGTGTTGTAGTTTGTAGTGTTTAGAATGTAGTGTCTAGTGTGTAGTTTGTAGTGTTTAGAATGTAGTGTCTAGTGTGTAGTTTGTAGTGTTTAGAATGTAGTGGTCTAGTGTGTAGTTTGTAGTGTTTAGAATGTAGTGTCTAGTGTGTAGTTTGTAGTGTTTAGAATGTAGTGTCTAGTGTGTAGTTTGTAGTGTTTAGAATGTAGTGTCTAGTGTGTAGTTTGTAGTGTTTAGAATGTAGTGTCTAGTGTGTAGTTTGTAGTGTTTAGAATGTAGTGTCTAGTGTGTAGTTTGTAGTGTTTAGAATGTAGTGTCTAGTGTGTAGTTTGTAGTGTTTAGAATGTAGTGTCTAGTTGTAGTTTGTAGTGTTTAGAATGTAGTGTCTAGTTTGTAGTTTGTAGTGTTTAGAATGTAGTGTCTAGTGTGTAGTTTGTAGTGTTTAGAATGTAGTGTCTAGTGTGTAGTTTGTAGTGTTTAGAATGTAGTGTCTAGTTTGTAGTTTGTAGTGTTAGAATGTAGTGTCTTGTGTGTAGTTTGTAGTGTTAGAATGTAGTGTCTAGTGTGTAGTTTGTAGTGTTAGAATGTAGGGGCTAGTGTGTAGTTTGTAGTGTTTAGAATGTAGTGGTCTAGTTTGTAGTTTGTAGTGTTTAGAATGTAGTGTCTAGTGTGTAGTTTGTAGTGTTTAGAATGTAGTGTCTAGTGTGTAGTTTGTAGTGTTTAGAATGTAGTGTCTAGTGTGTAGTTTGTAGTGTTTAGAATGTAGTGTCTAGTGTGTAGTTTGTAGTGTTTAGAATGTAGTGTCTAGTGTGTAGTTTGTAGTGTTTAGAATGTAGTGTCTAGTTGTAGTTTGTAGTGTTTAGAATGTAGTGTCTAGTTTGTAGTTTGTAGTGTTTAGAATGTAGTGTCTAGTGTGTAGTTTGTAGTGTTTAGAATGTAGTGTCTAGTTTGTAGTTTGTAGTGTTTAGAATGTAGTGTCTAGTTTGTAGTTTGTAGTGTTTAGAATGTAGTGTCTAGTGTGTAGTTTGTAGTGTTTAGAATGTAGTGTCTAGTGTGTAGTTTGTAGTGTTTAGAATGTAGTGTCTAGTGTGTAGTTTGTAGTGTTTAGAATGTAGTGTCTAGTGTGTAGTTTGTAGTGTTTAGAATGTAGTGTCTAGTGTGTAGTTTGTAGTGTTTAGAATGTAGTGTCTAGTGTGTAGTTTGTAGTGTTTAGAATGTAGTGTCTAGTGTGTAGTTTGTAGTGTTTAGAATGTAGTGTCTAGTGTGTAGTTTGTAGTGTTTAGAATGTAGTGTCTAGTGTGTAGTTTGTAGTGTTTAGAATGTAGTGTCTAGTTTGTAGTTTGTAGTGTTTAGAATGTAGTGTCTAGTGTGTAGTTTGTAGTGTTTAGAATGTAGTGTCTAGTGTGTAGTTTGTAGTGTTTAGAATGTAGTGTCTAGTGTGTAGTTTGTAGTGTTTAGAATGTAGTGTCTAGTTTGTAGTTTGTAGTGTTTAGAATGTAGTGTCTAGTGTGTAGTTTGTAGTGTTTAGAATGTAGTGTCTAGTGTGTAGTTTGTAGTGTTTAGAATGTAGTGTCTAGTGTGTAGTTTGTAGTGTTTAGAATGTAGTGTCTAGTGTGTAGTTTGTAGTGTTTAGAATGTAGTGTCTAGTTTGTAGTTTGTAGTGTTTAGAATGTAGTGTCTAGTGTGTAGTTTGTAGTGTTTAGAATGTAGTGTCTAGTTTGTAGTTTGTAGTGTTTAGAATGTAGTGTCTAGTTTGTAGTTTGTAGTGTTTAGAATGTAGTGTCTAGTTTGTAGTTTGTAGTGTTTAGAATGTAGTGTCTAGTGTGTAGTTTGTAGTGTTTAGAATGTAGTGTCTAGTGTGTAGTTTGTAGTGTTTAGAATGTAGTGTCTAGTGTGTAGTTTGTAGTGTTTAGAATGTAGTGTCTAGTGTGTAGTTTGTAGTGTTTAGAATGTAGTGTCTAGTTTGTAGTTTGTAGTGTTTAGAATGTAGTGTCTAGTGTGTAGTTTGTAGTGTTTAGAATGTAGTGTCTAGTTTGTAGTTTGTAGTGTTTAGAATGTAGTGTCTAGTGTGTAGTTTGTAGTGTTTAGAATGTAGTGTCTAGTGTGTAGTTTGTAGTGTTTAGAATGTAGTATCTAGTGTGTAGTTTGTAGTGTTTAGAATGTAGTGTCTAGTTTGTAGTTTGTAGTGTTTAGAATGTAGTGTCTAGTTTGTAGTTTGTAGTGTTTGGAATGTAGTGTGTAGTGTGTAGTTTGTAGTGTTTAGAATGTAGTGTCTAGTGTGTAGTTTGTAGTGTTTAGAATGTAGTGTCTAGTTTGTAGTTTGTAGTGTTTAGAATGTAGTGTGTAGTTTGTAGTTTGTAGTGTTTAGAATGTAGTGTCTAGTGTGTAGTTTGTAGTGTTTAGAATGTAGTGTCTAGTTTGTAGTTTGTAGTGTTTAGAATGTAGTGTCTAGTTTGTAGTTTGTAGTGTTTAGAATGTAGTGTCTAGTTTGTAGTTTGTAGTGTTTAGAATGTAGTGTCTAGTGTGTAGTTTGTAGTGTTTAGAATGTAGTGTCTAGTGTGTAGTTTGTAGTGTTTAGAATGTAGTGTCTAGTTGTAGTTTGTAGTGTTTAGAATGTAGTGTCTAGTTTGTAGTTTGTAGTGTTTAGAATGTAGTGTCTAGTGTGTAGTTTGTAGTGTTTAGAATGTAGTGTCTAGTGTTGTAGTTTGTAGTGTTTAGAATGTAGTGTCTAGTTTGTAGTTTGTAGTGTTTAGAATGTAGTGTCTAGTGTGTAGTTTGTAGTGTTTAGAATGTAGTGTCTAGTGTGTAGTTTGTAGTGTTTAGAATGTAGTGTCTAGTTTGTAGTTTGTAGTGTTTAGAATGTAGTGTCTAGTTTGTAGTTTGTAGTGTTTAGAATGTAGTGTCTAGTGTGTAGTTTGTAGTGTTTAGAATGTAGTGTCTAGTGTGTAGTTTGTAGTGTTTAGAATGTAGTGTCTAGTTTGTAGTTTGTAGTGTTTAGAATGTAGTGTCTAGTTTGTAGTTTGTAGTGTTTAGAATGTAGTGTCTAGTGTGTAGTTTGTAGTGTTTAGAATGTAGTGTCTAGTGTGTAGTTTGTAGTGTTTAGAATGTTGTGTCTAGTGTCTAGTTTGTAGTGTTTAGAATGTAGTGTCTAGTGTGTAGATTGTAGTGTTTAGAATGTAGTGTCTAGTTTGTAGTTTGTAGTGTTTAGAATGTAGTGTCTAGTTGTAGTTTGTAGTGTTTAGAATGTAGTGTCTAGTGTGTAGTTTGTAGTGTTTAGAATGTAGTGTCTAGTGTGTAGTTTGTAGTGTTTAGAATGTAGTGTCTAGTTTGTAGTTTGTAGTGTTTAGAATGTAGTGTCTAGTGTGTAGTTTGTAGTGTTTAGAATGTAGTGTCTAGTGTGTAGTTTGTAGTGTTTAGAATGTAGTGTCTTGTGTGTAGTTTGTAGTGTTTAGAATGTAGTGTCTAGTGTGTAGTTTGTAGTGTTTAGAATGTAGTGTCTAGTGTGTAGTTTGTAGTGTTTAGAATGTAGTGTCTAGTTTGTAGTTTGTAGTGTTTAGAATGTAGTGTCTAGTTTGTAGTTTGTAGTGTTTAGAATGTAGTGTCTAGTGTGTAGTTTGTAGTGTTTAGAATGTAGTGTCTAGTGTGTAGTTTGTAGTGTTTAGAATGTAGTGTCTAGTTTGTAGTTTGTAGTGTTTAGAATGTAGTGTCTAGTTTGTAGTTTGTAGTGTTTAGAATGTAGTGTCTAGTTTGTAGTTTGTAGTGTTTAGAATGTAGTGTCTAGTTTGTAGTTTGTAGTGTTTAGAATGTAGTGTCTAGTTTGTAGTTTGTAGTGTTTAGAATGTAGTGTCTAGTGTGTAGTTTGTAGTGTTTAGAATGTAGTGTCTAGTTTGTAGTTTGTAGTGTTTAGAATGTAGTGTCTAGTGTGTAGTTTGTAGTGTTTAGAATGTAGTGTCTAGTTTGTAGTTTGTAGTGTTTAGAATGTAGTGTCTAGTGTGTAGTTTGTAGTGTTTAGAATGTAGTGTCTAGTGTGTAGTTTGTAGTGTTTAGAATGTAGTGTCTAGTTTGTAGTTTGTAGTGTTTAGAATGTAGTGTCTAGTTTGTAGTTTGTAGTGTTTAGAATGTAGTGTCTAGTGTGTAGTTTGTAGTGTTTAGAATGTAGTGTCTAGTGTGTAGTTTGTAGTGTTTAGAATGTAGTGTCTAGTTTGTAGTTTGTAGTGTTTAGAATGTAGTGTCTAGTGTGTAGTTTGTAGTGTTTAGAATGTAGTGTCTAGTTTGTAGTTTGTAGTGTTTAGAATGTAGTGTCTAGTGTGTAGTTTGTAGTGTTTAGAATGTAGTGTCTAGTGTGTAGTTTGTAGTGTTTAGAATGTAGTGTCTAGTTTGTAGTTTGTAGTGTTTAGAATGTAGTGTCTAGTTTGTAGTTTGTAGTGTTTAGAATGTAGTGTCTAGTGTGTAGTTTGTAGTGTTTAGAATGTAGTGTCTAGTTTGTAGTTTGTAGTGTTTAGAATGTAGTGTCTAGTGTGTAGTTTGTAGTGTTTAGAATGTAGTGTCTAGTGTGTAGTTTGTAGTGTTTAGAATGTAGTGTCTAGTGTGTAGTTTGTAGTGTTTAGAATGTAGTGTCTAGTGTGTAGTTTGTAGTGTTTAGAATGTAGTGTCTAGTGTGTAGTTTGTAGTGTTTAGAATGTAGTGTCTAGTGTGTAGTTTGTAGTGTTTAGAATGTAGTGTCTAGTTTGTAGTTTGTAGTGTTTAGAATGTAGTGTCTAGTTTGTAGTTTGTAGTGTTTAGAATGTAGTGTCTAGTTTGTAGTTTGTAGTGTTTAGAATGTAGTGTCTAGTGTGTAGTTTGTAGTGTTTAGAATGTAGTGTCTAGTGTGTAGTTTGTAGTGTTTAGAATGTAGTGTCTAGTGTGTAGTTTGTAGTGTTTAGAATGTAGTGTCTAGTTTGTAGTTTGTAGTGTTTAGAATGTAGTGTCTAGTGTGTAGTTTGTAGTGTTTAGAATGTAGTGTCTAGTTTGTAGTTTGTAGTGTTTAGAATGTAGTGTCTAGTGTGTAGTTTGTAGTGTTTAGAATGTAGTGTCTAGTGTGTAGTTTGTAGTGTTTAGAATGTAGTGTCTAGTGTGTAGTTTGTAGTGTTTAGAATGTAGTGTCTAGTGTGTAGTTTGTAGTGTTTAGAATGTAGTGTCTAGTGTGTAGTTTGTAGTGTTTAGAATGTAGTGTCTAGTGTGTAGTTTGTAGTGTTTAGAATGTAGTGTCTAGTGTGTAGTTTGTAGTGTTTAGAATGTAGTGTCTAGTGTGTAGTTTGTAGTGTTTAGAATGTAGTGTCTAGTGTGTAGTTTGTAGTGTTTAGAATGTAGTGTCTAGTGTGTAGTTTGTAGTGTTTAGAATGTAGTGTCTAGTGTGTAGTTTGTAGTGTTTAGAATGTAGTGTCTAGTGTGTAGTTTGTAGTGTTTAGAATGTAGTGTCTAGTGTGTAGTTTGTAGTGTTTAGAATGTAGTGTCTAGTGTGTAGTTTGTAGTGTTTAGAATGTAGTGTCTAGTGTGTAGTTTGTAGTGTTTAGAATGTAGTGTCTAGTGTGTAGTTTGTAGTGTTTAGAATGTAGTGTCTAGTGTGTAGTTTGTAGTGTTTAGAATGTAGTGTCTAGTGTGTAGTTTGTAGTGTTTAGAATGTAGTGTCTAGTGTGTAGTTTGTAGTGTTTAGAATGTAGTGTCTAGTGTGTAGTTTGTAGTGTTTAGAATGTAGTGTCTAGTGTGTAGTTTGTAGTGTTTAGAATGTAGTGTCTAGTGTGTAGTTTGTAGTGTTTAGAATGTAGTGTCTAGTGTGTAGTTTGTAGTGTTTAGAATGTAGTGTCTAGTGTGTAGTTTGTAGTGTTTAGAATGTAGTGTCTAGTGTGTAGTTTGTAGTGTTTAGAATGTAGTGTCTAGTGTGTAGTTTGTAGTGTTTAGAATGTAGTGTCTAGTGTGTAGTTTGTAGTGTTTAGAATGTAGTGTCTAGTGTGTAGTTTGTAGTGTTTAGAATGTAGTGTCTAGTGTGTAGTTTGTAGTGTTTAGAATGTAGTGTCTAGTGTGTAGTTTGTAGTGTTTAGAATGTAGTGTCTAGTGTGTAGTTTGTAGTGTTTAGAATGTAGTGTCTAGTGTGTAGTTTGTAGTGTTTAGAATGTAGTGTCTAGTGTGTAGTTTGTAGTGTTTAGAATGTAGTGTCTAGTGTGTAGTTTGTAGTGTTTAGAATGTAGTGTCTAGTGTGTAGTTTGTAGTGTTTAGAATGTAGTGTCTAGTGTGTAGTTTGTAGTGTTTAGAATGTAGTGTCTAGTGTGTAGTTTGTAGTGTTTAGAATGTAGTGTCTAGTGTGTAGTTTGTAGTGTTTAGAATGTAGTGTCTAGTGTGTAGTTTGTAGTGTTTAGAATGTAGTGTCTAGTGTGTAGTTTGTAGTGTTTAGAATGTAGTGTCTAGTGTGTAGTTTGTAGTGTTTAGAATGTAGTGTCTAGTGTGTAGTTTGTAGTGTTTAGAATGTAGTGTCTAGTGTGTAGTTTGTAGTGTTTAGAATGTAGTGTCTAGTGTGTAGTTTGTAGTGTTTAGAATGTAGTGTCTAGTGTGTAGTTTGTAGTGTTTAGAATGTAGTGTCTAGTGTGTAGTTTGTAGTGTTTAGAATGTAGTGTCTAGTGTGTAGTTTGTAGTGTTTAGAATGTAGTGTCTAGTGTGTAGTTTGTAGTGTTTAGAATGTAGTGTCTAGTGTGTAGTTTGTAGTGTTTAGAATGTAGTGTCTAGTGTGTAGTTTGTAGTGTTTAGAATGTAGTGTCTAGTGTGTAGTTTGTAGTGTTTAGAATGTAGTGTCTAGTGTGTAGTTTGTAGTGTTTAGAATGTAGTGTCTAGTGTGTAGTTTGTAGTGTTTAGAATGTAGTGTCTAGTGTGTAGTTTGTAGTGTTTAGAATGTAGTGTCTAGTGTGTAGTTTGTAGTGTTTAGAATGTAGTGTCTAGTGTGTAGTTTGTAGTGTTTAGAATGTAGTGTCTAGTGTGTAGTTTGTAGTGTTTAGAATGTAGTGTCTAGTGTGTAGTTTGTAGTGTTTAGAATGTAGTGTCTAGTGTGTAGTTTGTAGTGTTTAGAATGTAGTGTCTAGTGTGTAGTTTGTAGTGTTTAGAATGTAGTGTCTAGTGTGTAGTTTGTAGTGTTTAGAATGTAGTGTCTAGTGTGTAGTTTGTAGTGTTTAGAATGTAGTGTCTAGTTTGTAGTTTGTAGTGTTTAGAATGTAGTGTCTAGTGTGTAGTTTGTAGTGTTTAGAATGTAGTGTCTAGTGTGTAGTTTGTAGTGTTTAGAATGTAGTGTCTAGTGTGTAGTTTGTAGTGTTTAGAATGTAGTGTCTAGTGTGTAGTTTGTAGTGTTTAGAATGTAGTGTCTAGTGTGTAGTTTGTAGTGTTTAGAATGTAGTGTCTAGTGTGTAGTTTGTAGTGTTTAGAATGTAGTGTCTAGTGTGTAGTTTGTAGTGTTTAGAATGTAGTGTCTAGTGTGTAGTTTGTAGTGTTTAGAATGTAGTGTCTAGTTTGTAGTTTGTAGTGTTTAGAATGTAGTGTCTAGTGTGTAGTTTGTAGTGTTTAGAATGTAGTGTCTAGTGTGTAGTTTGTAGTGTTTAGAATGTAGTGTCTAGTGTGTAGTTTGTAGTGTTTAGAATGTAGTGTCTAGTTTGTAGTTTGTAGTGTTTAGAATGTAGTGTGTAGTGTGTAGTTTGTAGTGTTTAGAATGTAGTGTGTAGTGTGTAGTTTGTAGTTTTTAGAATGTAGTGTCTAGTGTGTAGTTTGTAGTGTTTAGAATGTAGTGTCTAGTTTGTAGTTTGTAGTGTTTAGAATGTAGTGTCTAGTTTGTAGTTTGTAGTGTTTAGAATGTAGTGTGTAGTGTGTAGTTTGTAGTTTTTAGAATGTAGTGTGTAGTGTGTTGTTTTGTAGTTTTTAGAATGTAGTGTCTAGTGTGTAGTTTGTAGTGTTTAGAATGTAGTGTCTAGTTTGTAGTTTGTAGTGTTTAGAATGTAGTGTCTAGTTTGTAGTTTGTAGTGTTTAGAATGTAGTGTGTAGTGTGTAGTTTGTAGTGTTTAGAATGTAGTGTGTAGTTTGTTGTTTGTAGTTTTTAGAATGTAGTGTCTAGTGTGTAGTTTGTAGTGTTTAGAATGTAGTGTCTAGTTTGTAGTTTGTAGTGTTTAGAATGTAGTGTCTAGTTTGTAGTTTGTAGTTTTTAGAATGTAGTGTGTAGTGTGTTGTTTTGTAGTTTTTAGAATGTAGTGTCTAGTGTGTAGTTTGTAGTGTTTAGAATGTAGTGTCTAGTTTGTAGTTTGTAGTGTTTAGAATGTAGTGTCTAGTTTGTAGTTTGTAGTGTTTAGAATGTAGTGTGTAGTGTGTAGTTTGTAGTTTTTAGAATGTAGTGTGTAGTGTGTTGTTTTGTAGTGTTTAGAATGTAGTGTGTAGTGTGTAGTTTGTAGTGTTTAGAATGTAGTGTCTAGTTTGTAGTTTGTAGTGTTTAGAATGTAGTGTGTAGTGTGTAGTTTGTAGTGTTTAGAATGTAGTGTGTAGTTTGTAGTTTGTAGTGTTTAGAATGTAGTGTGTAGTGTGTAGTTTGTAGTGTTTAGAATGTAGTGTGTAGTGTGTAGTTTGTAGTGTTTAGAATGTAGTGTCTAGTGTGTAGTTTGTAGTGTTTAGAATGTAGTGTCTAGTTTGTAGTTTGTAGTGTTTATAATGTAGTGTCTAGTGTGTAGTTTGTAGTGTTTAGAATGTAGTGTCTAGTTTGTAGTTTGTAGTTTTTAGAATGTAGTGTGTAGTGTGTTGTTTTGTAGTTTTTAGAATGTAGTGTCTAGTGTGTAGTTTGTAGTGTTTAGAATGTAGTGTCTAGTTTGTAGTTTGTAGTTTTTAGAATGTAGTGTGTAGTGTGTTGTTTTGTAGTTTTTAGAATGTAGTGTCTAGTGTGTAGTTTGTAGTGTTTAGAATGTAGTGTCTAGTTTGTAGTTTGTAGTGTTTAGAATGTAGTGTCTAGTTTGTAGTTTGTAGTGTTTAGAATGTAGTGTGTAGTGTGTAGTTTGTAGTTTTTAGAATGTAGTGTGTAGTGTGTTGTTTTGTAGTTTTTAGAATGTAGTGTCTAGTGTGTAGTTTGTAGTGTTTAGAATGTAGTGTCTAGTTTGTAGTTTGTAGTGTTTAGAATGTAGTGTCTAGTTTGTAGTTTGTAGTGTTTAGAATGTAGTGTGTAGTGTGTAGTTTGTAGTTTTTAGAATGTAGTGTGTAGTGTGTTGTTTTGTAGTTTTTAGAATGTAGTGTCTAGTGTGTAGTTTGTAGTGTTTAGAATGTAGTGTCTAGTTTGTAGTTTGTAGTGTTTAGAATGTAGTGTCTAGTTTGTAGTTTGTAGTGTTTAGAATGTAGTGTGTAGTGTGTAGTTTGTAGTTTTTAGAATGTAGTGTGTAGTGTGTTGTTTTGTAGTTTTTAGAATGTAGTGTCTAGTGTGTAGTTTGTAGTGTTTAGAATGTAGTGTCTAGTTTGTAGTTTGTAGTGTTTAGAATGTAGTGTCTAGTTTGTAGTTTGTAGTTTTTAGAATGTAGTGTGTAGTGTGTTGTTTTGTAGTTTTTAGAATGTAGTGTCTAGTGTGTAGTTTGTAGTGTTTAGAATGTAGTGTCTAGTTTGTAGTTTGTAGTGTTTAGAATGTAGTGTCTAGTTTGTAGTTTGTAGTGTTTAGAATGTAGTGTGTAGTGTGTAGTTTGTAGTTTTTAGAATGTAGTGTGTAGTGTGTTGTTTTTTAGTGTTTAGAATGTAGTGTGTAGTGTGTAGTTTGTATTGTTTAGAATGTAGTGTGTAGTTTGTAGTTTGTAGTGTTTAGAATGTATTGTGTAGTGTGTAGTTTGTAGTGTTTAGAATGTAGTGTGTAGTCTGTAGTTTGTAGTGTTTAGAATGTAGTGTGTAGTGTGTAGTTTGTAGTGTTTAGAATGTATTGTGTAGTGTGTAGTTTGTAGTGTTTAGAATGTAGTGTCTAGTGTGTAGTTTGTAGTGTTTAGAATGTAGTGTCTAGTTTGTAGTTTGTAGTGTTTATAATGTAGTGTCTAGTGTGTAGTTTGTAGTGTTTAGAATGTAGTGTCTAGTTTGTAGTTTGTAGTGTTTATAATGTAGTGTCTAGTGTGTAGTTTGTAGTGTTTAGAATGTAGTGTCTAGTGTGTAGTTTTTAGTTTTTAGAATGTAGTGTGTAGTGTGTAGTTTGTAGTGTTTAGAATGTAGTGTGTAGTGTGTAGTTTGTAGTGTTTAGAATGTATTGTGTAGTGTGTAGTTTGTATTGTTTAGAATGTAGTTTGTAGTTTGCAGTTTGCAGTGTTTAGAATGTAGTTTGCGCTTTGTAGTGTGTAGAATGTATTGTGTAGTGTGTAGTTTGTTTTGTGTAGAATGTAGTTTGTAGTTTGCTTTTTGTAGTGTTTAGAATGTAGTGTCTAGTGTGTAGTTTGTAGTGTTTAGAATGTAGTGTCTAGTGTGTAGTTTGTAGTGTTTAGAATGTAGTGTCTAGTGTGTAGTTTGTAGTGTTTAGAATGTAGTGTCTAGTGTGTAGTTTGTAGTGTTTAGAATGTATTGTGTAGTTTGTAGTGTTTAGAATGTAGTGTCTAGTGTGTAGTTTGTAGTGTTTAGAATGTATTGTGTAGTTTGTAGTGTTTAGAATGTAGTGTCTAGTGTGTAGTTTGTAGTGTTTAGAATGTATTGTGTAGTTTGTAGTGTTTAGAATGTAGTGTCTAGTGTGTAGTTTGTAGTGTTTAGAATGTATTGTGTAGTTTGTAGTGTTTAGAATGTAGTGTCTAGTGTGTAGTTTGTAGTGTTTAGAATGTATTGTGTAGTTTGTAGTGTTTAGAATGTAGTGTCTAGTGTGTAGTTTGTAGTGTTTAGAATGTAGTGTCTAGTTTGTAGTTTGTAGTGTTTAGAATGTAGTGTCTAGTGTGTAGTTTGTAGTGTTTAGAATGTAGTGTCTAGTTTGTAGTTTGTAGTGTTTAGAATGTAGTGTATAGTTTGTAGTTTGTAGTGTTTAGAATGTAGTGTCTAGTGTGTAGTTTGTAGTGTTTAGAATGTAGTGTCTAGTGTGTAGTTTGTAGTGTTTAGAATGTAGTGTCTAGTGTGTAGTTTGTAGTGTTTAGAATGTAGTGCCTAGTGTGTAGTTTGTAGTGTTTAGAATGTAGTGTCTAGTGTGTAGTTTGTAGTGTTTAGAATGTAGTGTCTAGTGTGTAGTTTGTAGTGTTTAGAATGTATTGTGTAGTTTGTAGTGTTTAGAATGTAGTGTCTAGTTTGTAGTTTGTAGTGTTTAGAATGTAGTGTCTAGTTTGTAGTTTGTAGTGTTTAGAATGTAGTGTCTAGTTTGTAGTTTGTAGTGTTTAGAATGTAGTGTGTAGTGTGTAGTTTGTAGTTTTTAGAATGTAGTGTGTAGTGTGTAGTTTGTAGTGTTTAGAATGTAGTGTGTAGTGTGTAGTTTGTAGTGTTTAGAATGTAGTGTCTAGTTTGTAGTTTGTAGTTTTTAGAATGTAGTGTGTAGTGTGTTGTTTTGTAGTTTTTAGAATGTAGTGTCTAGTTTGTAGTTTGTAGTGTTTAGAATGTAGTGTGTAGTGTGTAGTTTGTAGTGTTTAGAATGTAGTGTCTAGTTTGTAGTTTGTAGTTTTTAGAATGTAGTGTGTAGTGTGTTGTTTTGTAGTTTTTAGAATGTAGTGTCTAGTTTGTAGTTTGTAGTGTTTAGAATGTAGTGTGTAGTGTGTAGTTTGTAGTGTTTAGAATGTAGTGTCTAGTTTGTAGTTTGTAGTGTTTAGAATGTAGTGTGTAGTGTGTAGTTTGTAGTGTTTAGAATGTAGTGTCTAGTTTGTAGTTTGTAGTGTTTAGAATGTAGTGTGTAGTGTGTAGTTTGTAGTGTTTAGAATGTAGTGTCTAGTTTGTAGTTTGTAGTGTTTAGAATGTAGTGTCTAGTTTGTAGTTTGTAGTGTTTAGAATGTAGTGTCTAGTTTGTAGTTTGTAGTGTTTAGAATGTAGTGTGTAGTGTGTAGTTTGTAGTGTTTAGAATGTAGTGTCTAGTTTGTAGTTTGTAGTTTTTAGAATGTAGTGTCTAGTGTGTAGTTTGTAGTGTTTAGAATGTAGTGTCTAGTTTGTAGTTTGTAGTGTTTAGAATGTAGTGTCTAGTTTGTAGTTTGTAGTGTTTAGAATGTAGTGTGTAGTGTGTAGTTTGTAGTTTTTAGAATGTAGTGTGTAGTGTGTTGTTTTGTAGTGTTTAGAATGTAGTGTCTAGTTTGTAGTTTGTAGTGTTTAGAATGTAGTGTGTAGTGTGTTGTTTTGTAGTTTTTAGAATGTAGTGTCTAGTGTGTAGTTTGTAGTGTTTAGAATGTAGTGTCTAGTTTGTAGTTTGTAGTTTTTAGAATGTAGTGTGTAGTGTGTTGATTTGTAGTTTTTAGAATGTAGTGTCTAGTGTGTATTTTGTAGTGTTTAGAATGTAGTGTCTAGTGTGTAGTTTGTAGTGTTTAGAATGTAGTGTATAGTTTGTAGTTTGTAGTGTTTAGAATGTAGTGTCTAGTTTGTAGATTGTAGTGTTTAGAATGTAGTGTGTAGTGTGTAGTTTGTAGTTTTTAGAATGTAGTGTGTAGTGTGTTGTTTTGTAGTGTTTAGAATGTAGTGTGTAGTGTGTAGTTTGTATTGTTTAGAATGTATTGTGTAGTTTGTAGTGTTTAGAATGTAGTGCCTAGTGTGTAGTTTGTAGTTTTTAGAATGTAGTGTGTAGTGTGTTGTTTTGTAGTGTTTAGAATGTAGTGTGTAGTGTGTAGTTTGTATTGTTTAGAATGTAGTGTCTAGTTTGTAGTTTGTAGTGTTTAGAATGTAGTGCCTAGTGTGTAGTTTGTAGTTTTTAGAATGTAGTGTGTAGTGTGTTGTTTTGTAGTGTTTAGAATGTAGTGTGTAGTGTGTAGTTTGTATTGTTTAGAATGTAGTGTCTAGTTTGTAGTTTGTAGTGTTTAGAATGTAGTGTGTAGTGTGTTGTTTTGTAGTTTTTAGAATGTAGTGTCTAGTGTGTAGTTTGTAGTGTTTAGAATGTAGTGTCTAGTTTGTAGTTTGTAGTTTTTAGAATGTAGTGTGTAGTGTGTTGTTTTGTAGTTTTTAGAATGTAGTGTCTAGTGTGTAGTTTGTAGTGTTTAGAATGTAGTGTCTAGTTTGTAGTTTGTAGTGTTTAGAATGTAGTGTCTAGTTTGTAGTTTGTAGTGTTTAGAATGTAGTGTGTAGTGTGTTGTTTTGTAGTTTTTAGAATGTAGTGTCTAGTGTGTAGTTTGTAGTGTTTAGAATGTAGTGTCTAGTTTGTAGTTTGTAGTGTTTAGAATGTAGTGTCTAGTTTGTAGTTTGTAGTGTTTAGAATGTAGTGTGTAGTGTGTAGTTTGTAGTTTTTAGAATGTAGTGTGTAGTGTGTTGTTTTGTAGTGTTTAGAATGTAGTGTGTAGTGTGTAGTTTGTATTGTTTAGAATGTATTGTGTAGTTTGTAGTGTTTAGAATGTAGTGTGTAGTGTGTTGTTTTGTAGTGTTTAGAATGTAGTGTGTAGTGTGTAGTTTGTATTGTTTAGAATGTAGTTTGTAGTTTGCAGTTTGTAGTGTTTAGAATGTAGTTTGCACTTTGTAGTGTGTAGAATGTAGTGTGTAGTTTGCAGTTTGTAGTGTGTAGAATGTATTGTGTAGTTTGTAGTTTGTAGTGTTTAGAATGTATTGTGTAGTGTGTAGTTTGTAGTGTTTAGAATGTAGTGTGTAGTCTGTAGTTTGTAGTGTTTAGAATGTAGTGTGTAGTGTGTAGTTTGTAGTGTTTAGAATGTATTGTGTAGTGTGTAGTTTGTAGTGTTTAGAATGTAGTGTCTAGTGTGTAGTTTTTAGTTTTTAGAATGTAGTGTGTAGTGTGTAGTTTGTAGTGTTTAGAATGTAGTGTGTAGTGTGTAGTTTGTAGTGTTTAGAATGTATTGTGTAGTGTGTAGTTTGTATTGTTTAGAATGTAGTTTGTAGTTTGCAGTTTGTAGTGTTTAGAATGTGGTTTGCGCTTTGTAGTGTGTAGAATGTATTGTGTAGTGTGTAGTTTGTAGTGTGTAGAATGTAGTTTGTAGTTTGCTTTTTGTAGTGTTTAGAATGTAGTGTGTAGTCTGTAGTTTGTAGTGTGTAGAATGTAGTGTGTAGTGTGCAGTGTTTAGAATGTAGTGTCTAGTGTGTAGTTTGTAGTGTTTAGAATGTATTGTGTAGTTTGTAGTGTTTAGAATGTAGTGTGTAGTTTGCAGTGTTTAGAATGTAGTGTGTAGTTTGCAGTGTTTAGAATGTATTGTGTAGTTTGTAGTGTTTAGAATGTAGTGTGTAGTTTGCAGTGTTTAGAATGTATTGTGTAGTTTGTAGTGTTTAGAATGTAGTGTGTAGTTTGCAGTGTTTAGAATGTAGTGTGTAGTTTGTAGTGTTTAGAATGTATTGTGTAGTTTGTAGTGTTTAGAATGTAGTGTGTAGTTTGCAGTGTTTAGAATGTATTGTGTAGTTTGTAGTTTTTAGAATGTAGTGTGTAGTGTGTTGTTTTGTAGTGTTTAGAATGTA